>NW_007257058.1:176570-186503 GCF_000164805.1 Carlito syrichta | reverse complement strand
GCCCGCAGGTTTGAGACCCGCTTGGGCAACTTGGCGAGACCTCATCTCTACAATAAATCACAAATCAGCCGGGTGTGGTAGTGCGCACCTGTAGTTCTAGGTACTTGGAAGGCTGAGGCGGAAGGATTGCCGGAGCCCAACAGGTCGAGACTGCGGTGGCTGGGGGCGGCCACTGCACTCCAGTCTGGGCGACAGAGTGAGACTCCAACTCAAAAAAAGAAGAATAGATTGATGTCTTCCTTTCCAAATCTTGTGTCTTTCTTGCCTTATTACATGAGGTAGAATCTCCAGTATGATGCTGTTACTATGGTGTTGGTGAACATCTTTTTATTGTTTCCAATCTTAAGAGAAACCTTGAGACAATCCCCCAAGCTTTGTGTGATATTTGCTATGGGTTCTGTGTAGATACTCTTTGTCAGATTTTGGAAATTATCTTTTATTTCTAGGGTTTTTAACTATGAATGAAACTTATCAAATGGTATTTCAGATTCAATTGAAATAGTCATACAGATTATCATACTTTTTACTGTGAATATGGTAAAACATATTGATTTTCAAAACAGTGAACTTTGAGATGTAATGTAATTATAGCAAAATAAGCATATGTTAAATGTACAGTTTGATGACTTTGATAAATAGATGTACTTGTGTAACCACCACTGCAATCAAAGTGTAGAATTGTTTCTTTTATTTTTTAATGGTAAATCAACCTCATATCCCTGGAATGAAACCAACTTGATTGAGCAATACTATTCTTTTTTATGCTTTTGAATTCTACTCGCTATATCGAATTTTTGCCTACATATTTATGAGAGATATTAGCTTGTTATTTCCTCTTCTTGGATTATCCTTGTCAGTTTTTAATATCAAGATTATGCTAGTCTCATCAAATAAATTTTAAAACATTCCCTTTTCCTATTTTCTAGAAGAATTTTTGAGAGACTGCTGGTTTTTTTTTTTCTTAAATATTTGAAAGAATTCATCAGTAAAGCCATTTGGGCTTATACTTTTGGAAGTTTTTTTTAGTTGTAGATATAATTTTTTAAATCAATATAGTATTCTTCAGATTTTATGTTTTTTCTTGTGTCAATTTTAAATTCTGTTTTTCAAGACGTTTGTACTTTTAATCTAAGTTGTTTTAAATGTATTGACACTGGTAATTAACAGACTCAATTTTTTTAGAGCTTTATTGAAGAATAATTGAAACACAATAAACTACACGTAGCTAAAGCTCCAATTTGATGAGTTCTGACATATGTAAGCATACATAAAATGATCATTATGACAAAAATAATGAACATACCGATCTCACCCAAAGGTTTCCTTTAACTTTATAATCCATTTATCTTTTTCTCCCACCCTCCACCACAATTCCCTGATGAACAGAATCTGCTTCTGTCGCTCTAGCTTAGTTTGCATTTTCTAGAATATTTCACAATCATGTATTGCTTAAAGACAGGAATATATTCTGAGAAATGCACTGTTAGGCAATTTTGTTATTGTGTGAACATCACAGAGTGTACTTATACAAACCTAGGTGATGTAGCCTGCTGTTCCTAGGCTGCAAACTCCTACAGCATGTTACTGCACTAAACACTGTAAGCAACTGGAACCCAGTGGTAAATATTTGTGTATCTAGATATAGCTACACAATTTTAAAAATCCAGTATAAAGGATTAACAATGGTATACCTGCATAGGCACTTACCATGAGGGGAACTTACAGGACAAGAAGTTGCTCTGAGTGAATGAATGAATGTGAAGCCTTAAGACTTTCATGTACACTACTGTAGACTTTATAAACACTGCACACTTAGGCTACACTAATCTTTTCTTTCTTCAATAATAAATTAACCTTAACTTGCTATAATTTTTTTCTTTATAAACTTTTCAATATTTATTATTTATTTATTTATTTATTTTTTGAGTTGGAGTCTCACTCTGTCACCCAGACTGGAGTGCAGTGGCCGCTCCCGGCCACCGCAGCCTCGACCTCCTGGGCTCCGGCAATCCTTCCGCCTCAGCCTTCCAAGTAGCTGGAACTACAGGCGCGCGCCACCACGCCCGGCTAATTTTTGATTTATTGTAGAGATGAAGTCTCGCCAAGTTGCCCAGGCAGTTCTTGAACCCGTGGGCTCGGGCAATCCACTCGCCTTGGCCTCCCAAATCGCTGGGATTACAGGCTGAGCCACCGAGCCCGGCCAACTTTTCAGTATTTAAAACTTTTTGATTCTTTTATAATAACACTTAGCTTAAAACACATGCACATTGTACAGCTATACAAAAATATTATCTTTATATTCTTATTCTGTGTTTTTCTATTTTTAAAAATTTATTTTTACTTTTTTGTTGAAAACAAAGATGCAAAAACGTATATTAGCCTAGGCCTACACAGTATCTGGATAGTCAATGTCACTGTCTTCTACCTCTATGTCTTGTCCTACTGGAAGGTCTTCAATGCTTTTTTCTCAAATACCTCCTGAAGGACCTCCCTGAGCCTGTTTATAGTGAGCTTTTTTTTTGTACAAGTAGAAGTAGTACATTCTAAAAGGAATGAAGCTATGGTCAATATATAAACCAGTAAGACAGTTACTTATTGTCACTACTAAATATTATGTACTGTACATGTTGTATGTGCTATACCTTTATACAACTGGCAGCACAATAGGTTTGTTTAATCCAGTATTGCCACAAACGTGAATAATGTATTGTAGTATAAATGCACTGGGAAAGAGGAATTTTTCAACTCCTTATTGATCTTATAGGACCACTGTGACATATGTGGTCTGTCACTGATGGAAACATTGTTATGTGGCACAGGACTGTATTTCTAGAATGTTATATAAATGGAATAATGGAATCTATACTTCTTTTGGACTTTCTCATTCCGCATAATTATTTTGAGATTATTTTGAGATTCTTCCATCTTGTTGCACGTGTCAATTGATCTTTTGTTTATTGCTGAGCAGTATTTCACTTATGGATTACTGAAACGTGTTTTTCTGTTCACCTTTTGATAGACATTTGAGTTGTTTTTATTTTGTACCTATTGTAAAGAAAACTACTATAAATATTTGTGTGCAAGACTGGGTTAATATGGTTTTTTGTTGTTGTTGTTGTTGTTTTTTAGGTAAGTACATAGGCAGGAGTCGAAGGGCTGGATAATATGGCAGATATATCTTTGACTTTTAAAGAAACTATCGAGGTATTTTCCAAAGTGCTTGTACCATTTAACATTTCCACCAGAAACATGGGAGGGAAAGTTTCATTTGTTTCACATCCTTGCTAACATTTGGTGTGATCAGTCTTTTTAATTTTTGCCAGTTTAATACATGTTTAATGATATTTCATTGTGATTTTAACTTGTGTTTTCCAAATGACTAATAATGTGGAGTGTCTTTTCATATGCCTTATTTGTCATTCACTTATCTTCTCTGGTGAAAAATCAAATCTTTGGCTCATTTTTTAAATTGGATTGTTTGTTTTATTATTGAACTCAGAATTTTTTTGTACATTCTGAATAAAAGTTCTTTGTAATATATATTTTATAAATATGTTCTCCAAATCTATGATTATTTTTTCATTTTCAGAGCAATGTTTTTTTGAATATCAAACATTTTTCATTTGTATCAAGTTAAATTTATTGATTTTTTTTTCTTAGTTCTTACCTTTTGTGTTCTATTTAATAATCTTGCAAAAGCCAAGATTATTAAGATTATTTTTGAGTCAGGGTCTCACTCTGTGGGCCCACGCTGGAGTACGGTGGCACAATCCTGGCTCACTGTGGCCTTGACCTCCTGGCCATCTCATCTACTCAAGTAACTGAGACTACAGGTGCATGATACACTACCCAGCTATTTTTGTTTATTTATTTATTTTTGTAGAGATAAGATTTCACTATGTTACCCAAACTGATCTTGAACTCCTGGGCTCAATGTTCTCATTTTGGCCTTCCAAAATGCTGGGATTAAAGGTGTGAGCCACTGCACCTGGTCAAGATTTTTCTTATATGTTTTCTTATGGGAGATTTATAGTTTTACCTCTCACATTCACATTTATAATTAATTTTGAGCTGCTATGCATATGCATGAGTTAAGAGTTAAGGTTCATGTTTTAAACATAGATATCCAATTACTCTGGTGCCATTTGTTGAAAAGATTATTTTATTTTCCTTGAATTGCTTTTGACATCTTTGTCAAAAAAATCAACCAACCATATATGTGTGTCTATTTCTAGACCCAGTATTCTCTTCCTTTGAGCTATATGCCCATTTAATGTTATTACACTGTCTTTGTTACTGTAGCTTGATAGTAAGTCTTGAGATAAGGCAATGTAAGTTCTCCATCTTTGTTCTTTTTTGAAGTTATTTTGGATAGTCTAGCTTCTCTGCATTTTCTTTCTTTCTTTTTTTTTTTTGAGTCGGAGTCTCACTCTGTCACCCAGACTGGAGTGCAGTGGCCGCTCCCGGCCACCGCAGCCTCGCCTGCTGGGCTCTGGTGATCCTTCTGCCTCAGTCTTCCAAGTAGCTGGAACTACAGGCGCGCGCTACCACGCCCAGCTAATTTTTATTTTATTTTATTTTATTGTAGAAATGCGGTCTCACCAAGTTGCCCAGGCAGGTCTCAAACACGCGGGCTCAGGCAATCCACTCACCTCAGTCTCCCAAAGTGTGGGATTACAGGCTGAGCTGGGATTACCTAGCCTGGCTCTCTGCATTTTCAAAATTTTTAATTTTTTTTTTTTCTTTTTTTGAGCTGGAATCTCACTCTGTCACCCAAGCTGGAGTGCAGTGGCACGCTCACGGTCACCACAGTCTTGACCTGCCCAGTTAAAATTTTTAGTATTAAAATCAGTTTGCCAGCCAGGAGTGGCTCATGCCTATAATCCCAGCACTTTGGAAGGCCTAGGCAGGAGAGTCACTTGAACCCAGCAGTTCGAGACCAGCCCAGGCAATATAGTAAGATCTCATCCCTACAAAAAAAGTCAAAAACTTAACTGGGCATGGTGGTGTGCCCATAGTCCCAGCTAATCAGGAGGCTGAGGTGGAAGGATTGCCTGAGCCCAGGAGGTTGAGGCTGTGGTGAGCCATGATATTGCCACTGCATTTCAGTCTGGGTGACAGAGTGAGACACTGACTCAAAAAACAAAAACAAAAAAATTAAAATTAACTTGCCAATTTCTATATAAAAGTTTCGTGGGATTTTAATAAGGATTGTTTTGAGCCCACAGGCCAATATGAGAAGAACTTGCATCTTACGATTGAGTCTTCTGAACCTTGAACATGATATACTTTTCCTTTCATTTAGGTCGCTTTAAAATTTTTCTCTTCAGTGTTTTGTAGTAGGTCTTTCACAGTGTTTGAAAAACTTCTCTGTCTTTCATATTTTGACACTGTTGTAAAGGGTATTAGTGTTTTCATGTTGATTTATAATTGTTCTTTCTTGATATATAAAAATGCAATTGATTTTTTACGTTGACCCTGCATCCTCACTTTTAGTTCTAGCAACTTCTTATAGATTCATTAGGATTTTCTACATAAACAATATATCACCTATAAATCAAGACAGTTTTATTCTTACATTCTAATGTATATGCCTCTTTTATCCTTGAGTTATTACACTGACTAGAAGGTCCAGTACAATGTTGAAAAGAAGTGATGAGAGTAGACATTCTTGCCATGTTCTAAATTATAGGGGAGAAATAATTCAATCTTTCATCATTAAGTCAGATGTCAACTGTAGGTTTCTTTTATTTTTATTATTATTATTATTATTTGAGTTGGAGTCTCACTCTGTTGCCCAGGCTGGAGTGCATTGGCATGCTCATAGTCACTGCAGCCTCAACTTGCTGGGCTCAGGCCATCCTTCCACCTCAGCTATCCAAGAAGCTGAAACTACGGGCATGTGCTACCATGCCCAGCTAATTTTTTGATTTATTGTAGAGACGAGGGCTCACCAAGTTGCCCAGGCTGGTCTTGAACCCCTGAACTCAGGCAATCCTCTTGCCTCAGCCCCCCAAAGTGTTAGAATTATAGGCTTGAGCCACCGTGCCTGGCTGTTTTGTTGTTGTTGTTTTTGAAATAGATATGCTTGATCAGATTGAGGAGGTTCCTTTTATTATTTGTTTGATGAGACGCTTTATCAGGAATAAATGGTTTATGTTGTCAACTGTTTAATTTGCACGTCTTTTCTAGTTTCATAAAGTAGAAACTTAAGCCATTGATTCAAGACCTTTTTATAATTATAAGTTTTAGTGCTATAAATTTCCCTGTAAGTACAGCTTTGCATTCACAAATTTTGATATCATGTGTTTTAAATTTTATTAAGTTCAAAATACTTTCTAATTTCCCTTCTGAGTTATTTTTTAACTCATAGTTTATTGAGAACTGGGTTTTTTTTCCCCCCCCAAATATTTGAGAATTTTCCGGATATCTTTCTGGTATTGATTTCTAATTTGATTTCATTATTAGCAGACAAAAACTATGCAAGATTTTGATTCTTTTAAATTATTGAGATGTGTTTTATGATCCAGAATATTACCTTTCCTGATAAATGTTTATTATCTTTTTAATATCTGTGGAATTTGGCCGGGTGCAGTGGCTCACGCCTGTAATCCCAGCACTTTGGGAGACCAAGGCGAAAGGATTGCTTGAACCTAGGAGCTTGAGACCAGCCTGGACAACATGGTGACACCTCATCTCTAAAATAAAAAAATAAAAAATAAAAAATTAGCTGGGTATGGTAGTGTACAACTATAGTCCCAGCTACTTGGAAGGCTGAGGCTAAAGGATCACCTGAGACCAGCAGGTCGAGACTGCAGTAGCTGAGAGTGTGTCACTGCACTCCAGCCTGAGCGACAGAGTGAGAATCCAACCACCCCACCCCACAAAAAAAGTCTGTAAAATTTGTTGTGATAGCTTCTTTTTCATATCTGATATTGAGCATTTGTATATTTCTTTTTTTTTTTCCTTGAGTTAGTCTCACTTCGTCACCCAGGCTGGAGTGCAGTGGCACAATCACAGCCACTGCAGCCTCCACCTGCTGGGCTTAGGCAATCCTTCCATCTCAGTCTTCCAAATAGCTGGAACCACAGGCGCGTGCTACCACACCCAGCTAATTTTTTGATTTTTCTTGTAGAGATGCGGTCTCACTGTGGGCTGGTCTCAAACCCACGGGCTCAGGAAGTCCACTCGCCTCGGCCTCCCAAAGTGCTGTCTTTCTCTTTTCTTTTTTTCTTGATAAATATTTCTAGAGGTATATTTCATTCATTTTCTAAAAGATACTTTTTTTGGACCTTTGTTGATGTCAACTACATACTGCAAGAAAAAAATGTAGTGGCCTTCTAGTCACTGTTTATGTTACATGGAAAGAAAGCGGTTTGCAAGGACCACAAGCACCTCCTTGGTAATAGCTTGCAAGAAGTACACAGAGTATGGTACGGTTTCAGACCTGCTGGGTCTGGATTTGACCTTGATTTGCAACTTTCTCTCTCAAGTCTCTCAAGTGTGTATTGCAATTCAACTGGATGTGCATTTGGATGTCACATTTCAAGGGTGTGGGGATGACTCTCCAGTTGCTTTGTATTTGCTTGGCTCAGCAGGAGGTCAGAGTCTAGTCCCTTCCTTTGTCTTAACCCCAAGTGTCTTCTTCTTGCTAACTGGGACAAGGGTGGATCTGAGTGACCTCTGGAAGGGTGAAGACTCCAGCCCATGATCAGGTGAAATTGGTCATGATAATTAGAAGCAGAATAGGCCTTTCTGCCTTCAAAAACCCTTCCTCTGGAGAATAGGATGGAACTTTTCTTATGCTTATACAAGCTGGGAGGAATGGCAGTTTGGAAGCTACAGGATGACAAAATGTGTTTGGTTCATGTGAATTCTTAATTGCTTACTTTATTAAAAGAAAGGAAGATTATTAAAATAAAGGAGGTTCAGGCTCCTTTTGCAAATTGATGATGGTTCTGGGGTTGACCTGAGTCGTCCAGGTCTACTGAAACTTTGAGATCTCAGAATTGAAGGCAAATCATAACAGATCCGTAATCCTGACCCTTAACTGAGGTACTAATTATGAAATGGGCCTCTCTCAGACACTGCAAGGGTGGGTTATGGCAATGGGTTTACAACCTCACCAGAAGGAGGTAATTGAAAGGTGCCAGTGAGGCCAAATCCCACATTATTCCAACTTCTAGATTCCTATGACCTCTCCAGCTGAGTCTCCTCTTTCCTGTGCCCTCCCCCACAGAGCTGGGCAAAGACAACTGCAGTAAGCCTTCTCTGATCTCACCCAGGCACTGGATAGATTCCTCCTCTTACCTTCCCGTTGCAGAGAGAACAAGAGCATGTGCTGGCTGTGTGGCTGTGCACTGGCTTGATAACCCAAGAGCACCTTCACCCACCCCTTCCCACATACACTGTGGCCAGGGAACCTCCAAGAAGAGTCACCCAACCGTGTCTTGCATCCTGGGTGCCCTGAGCCCACCTATTTTTCGAGGGAACTGCTCTGTGATGCTGCATTCCTCCCTAGCGTGGGTAGAGGCCATGTGTCTCTTGTGATGCATGAAGGGCATTCACAGATGTCTCCACAGAGTCAGCATGAAACTGGGTATCCCTGGTGTAATAACACTGATCTCTTTACCAGAACATTCATTTTGAAATATCCCATGAGTCATGGACATTAGGGCCGTTAAATTGTTCTCTTTTAGAATTACTCCATCAAGTCCTGTGCGGGGAGGTTGATATATTCTGGGACAAGAGGATTTCTCATTGTCTTCCTTGCGTGCTTCTTACCCTTTTTGTGTCTTCTCTTGCTCCGTTCCCCTTTAATTTGGCTCTCTGGAACGTGAATCTCCCTTGTTCTCAAGGTCCCTAAATGTGATTGATTCCCAGTCTGTGCTAGCTTTTAATTTCCCCATGTTGCTTCTTGGCTTTTCCAGACTTCCTGAGAAGCACCAAAACACACCTTATAATAAAAAGCACAGACAAACGGAAGGTGCACAGGAGCCCGGAGGCACGAGGTCCTTACAAAGAGCAGCTATGGCCACCATTAGGCAGGATTCTAGTGACTCCTTTCCAGGTTTCCCTTTAGGCAAGCGTCAGGGTCATCATGATGGTCAGAATGACCTTGAACTGGGTCTCAATGAATGACTGGTAGGGCGCTTTCCTGACACATGGTCATGGTGACAGTTGACCAAACGGGCATAGAAATATTGGCATGGAATCTTCTGTATGTCTATGCAAGTGCACCAGCGTTGGCCCTTCTGGAATTCCTAGAAGATAAATTGTGGGTGAATGAAGGGATGGGATGATAGAACTGAGGCTGGAGAGTTGGCAGGGACTAGATTGTCTGTCCAGTTAATTAATCCAACGTATTGCAAGCTAAGTGCCAGGCACTGTAACAGGCTCTGAGAATACAACAGCAAACAAAGCAGACGCAGATTTTGTCTTCACAAAGCTTGCAGTCTGGGAGCAGAGATAGACAGTAGATTAGTTGTCTATTAGGAGAGGTCAGCCCTGGGTCATAGCCCAACTTCTGTCGTTTACTGCCTCTAGACCTTGGGCAAGCTACCTAACCACCGTGGTTACCAAGGCTGAGGGGTGGGTCAGCCCTGACTTGAAGAAAAGGCCCAGGGCAGTCCAGGAAGTACTGAAAGGTGGTGACATTTGGCAGGTGATGATGTGGTGGCAGCAACCCGAGTTGTTGCATTTACCACACTTTGGTGTTGGAAGCCAAAAAGACCATTTCCTGATTCTTTGATTTCAGAAAGTGCCCAAGTGTTCTACACTGAGCAATATTTTGAAAATAAAGGCCATTTTATGTTCTCATTGTGAGTTTCTGACTATATTTTAATATATATTTTATATTTAAAATGTATCTTTCAGCCGGGCTCAGTGGCTCAGCCTGTAATCCCACGCCTTTGGGAGGCTGAGGTGAGTGGA
>NW_007257058.1:158884-176333 GCF_000164805.1 Carlito syrichta | reverse complement strand
GCCACTGCACTCCAGTCTGGATGACAGAGTGAGACTCTAATTAAAAAAAAAAAAAAAATGTATCTTTCTCTTTTTTTTGTTTTTTGAGTTGGAGTTTCACTTCATTATCCAGGCTGGAGTACAGTGGCACGCGCTCAGCCACCCCAGTGTTGACCTGCTGGGCTCTGGCGACCCTTCCGCCTCAGCCTCCCAAGTAGCCGGAACTACAGGTATGCACTATCACACCTGGCAAACTTTTGAATTTATTGTAGAGTTCTTGCCAAGTTGCCTGGATTGGTCTCAAAACTGTGGGCTCAGGCAATCCTTCGCTGCAGCCTCCCAAAGTGCTGGGATTACAGGCTGAGCCACCGAGACTGGCCTAAAATATATATTTCTTAAAATTTAATATATCATTTCAAATAAGCAAAGTCATTTATAACCTTAATTCTTTTTTCTAATTGAGATAAAAATTTTTCATAAAATTTACCATTTTAACCATTCTTGTGAGTTCAGTTCAGTGGCATTAAGTACATTCACATCATCGTGCAGCCTCTCCAGAAATCTTTCATCTTCCCAAATTAAAACTTGTGCCCATGACACAGCAACCCTTCTCCCTCTTCCCCAGCCCTTGGCAGCCATCATTCCACCTTCTGTTCTATGAATTGGCCTACTTTAGAGACCTCATGGAGTGGAATCATAAAGCACTTGTCCTTTCTATCTTATTTCACATAGCTTGATATTGTCAAGGTTCAAACATGTAGTATGTAGCATGTGTGTATTTTAAGGCTAAACTTTGGAACACTCGGACTAACAGGGCTGTAGGTTTTACACTGACTCCCTCAGATGGCAGGGTAGAGGAAGTGAGATAGTTGTGGCCAAGAGCACCTGTAAAACTATCCCCTGACACTGTCTTTCGGGAGGTCTATGGGACGCTTGTATCCAGATCCTTGAGAGGAGGAGCCAAAGCCAATCTGGGTAATATCTTTTGGTAGTAAAGAATTGTGAACTGTCTTCCCTCAAAGGGTCATATCCTAAGAGCTCCCCAGTGAACTTCAAGAGGCAGGGACCATGACCTGAAGTTGTCCCAGAAAAGTAAATGTTAAACCAAAAGAGGTCTTTGTACAGACAGAGTTCCCCAGGGGAAACCATGCCAGTCGTTGATTCCACCAACATAGCCATGCGAAGACGTCCCAGACTCAGCAGGCCACTTGCTTCCATTTTACATGTGCTCCTCTTTGGGCCAGAGAGGAGCAGATGCCTCCACACTCAGACAGTTAAGAAGAGCAAGGAAAGATGGAAAAGGTGCTGAACTGGACGCAGGAGGTCTGCGTGGAATGTTGGGTCCACGAAAACGAACATTGCTAGGCCCTGGGAGCAGGGTGATACTCATCAGTTCCAGGGTGGACATCAGGTTCTTTGAGATGTTAAAAAATCAGAAAATGAGATGTTAGAAAATCAGAAGCTGAGGACACCATTTTCTTTCTTTGAGGTGGCCCATACCTTGGTTGATTTAGAGGGTGGCAATGATGAGGAATGCCACCAAGAACAATTCCCTGCACTTGGCCCACTTGGGTTGAGGTCACTTTCCCCAGCACAGGAGGACAATTGTGGTACTCACAAGGTGTTGAGGACTCTCTGGGTCCCAGCAGCATTGCCACACACTTCCCAAGCACTGTCACCTTTACTCTTCCCATCTCCCCAAGGAGGCACATGTGACTACTGCTCCCACATGAAAGAGAAGGAGAATGAAGCTCAGAGAGGCCTAGTTACATGATTGACCAGGGCTGAACCCTGGTCTGTATGACACGAGGGGCCCAGCTTGGTTGGGTGATGAGCTGACTCATGGCCTCTCCAAGCTAGCCACAATAGTGGGCATCATTGCCACTTTCCAGTGAAGTGAGGAGTCATTAAGGACAACCACCTGTCTCAACAAAGTCGTTTCTATATTCTCTGCGAGAGGAGGGCTTGACTAAGAGGTCCTTCGGGTCTGAGTGCCTCTCTGAAGGAAGATCACGGCCTTGGTTCCTCCTACTCTTCAGCAGCCTTGCCATTTCAAGCAAAGCAGCAGAACCGGTGCCTGGTGGCTCTGGGCTGGGGAAGCGATGCTCTTTCCCTTCTGTAGCTGAATCTGTATTTCAGCTCCAGCAGGTGCTCACTGTTCAGTGGTGGCACCGGGCTATGGGGGTCCTTGTCACGGGTGCCACCACATTCTCCAGAGCACTGGACTAGGCTGGTTGGTGAAGACAGCATCAGCTCAGCCCCTTCTTCCCCCCTTGACATCTGCCACCCAGCTATGGTGTCACAAGTTGCTTCTCCATTAAATAGTGAAAGAGAAGCAGGAGGAGGAGAGGAATCCAGATCAGTTGAGGAAAGGAAACGAGTATTTGTCCCACTAAGATATCAGTGATCTTCAGGCCCGGGCACAGCACTCACTAGCCCCGGCTCCCCTTGCCCTAAGTAATGGAGGGCTGGTTCCTGGACCAATAGTCTGGCACTCCTGAAAATATCGACTTGTCTTTATCCATGCCTGCTCCATCCATTTCCAGAGACAGGCACATAGCAGATTCAAATAAGTAACCCTTAGATTTATTCAGAACTCACTTGTCTTTGTGCTTATATGTCCCCTCCCCCACCCCTTAACTCCACAGTACTGACAGACCTATCTCCTGGGACCACTGATGTGGAGAGGAGCTGGACAGACCCAGGAATTCCCAGATCTTATGAAAACACATGGTTCTGGGAAGGCTGGCAGGCATCTCCGACAGAGGGGGACATGGGCCAAAGATGCACTTGGTCCAGTTGGGACAGGGTGTGACTTGGACATCACTCTTCACAGAAAAATAATCTGAAAATACCCTTGGCTGGTTCTATCCCTGAGAAAGTGACTTTGCATTTCCAAAGGGATTTGGAAAAGTTATTCCCCGTTGTCCCAATTTGTGAAAAGTCACCATTTTATGAAGCAAATTATTTCAAAGTGAGGGTGGAGAATGTGTGTGTCTTCTCAAGGAGAATGGGTCAAGCCAACCCTGACCTCCAGCCCTGCATAGAAATGAATTTGAATTGAATATTAACACTGACTGGAGCAGAATGGATCACACGACCAGCTGCTAAATCTAGTTACCCACACATCCATTCTTCTTTTTTTTTAATTTTACCAGAAAGTACTTTTGAAGTACTTAATTGGGGCGCTTACTGGAAAGGCAGTGTATATACAGGAGAAGTCAGGAGTCTGGGGTTCAAGTCCTGGCTGAGCCTCTGTGTCCCATCTGTAGAATGGAACTCCTAATACTTGTCCTTTCTGCTCCATGGGAATTTTCTGAGACTCGAGTAAGAAAATGTCTTTTGAAGTCCTCTATGAAGTAATGTGTTCCCATCAGTCACTTAATATGCATTTGTTGGGCACCTACCAAGTACACAGATCAGTGGTAGCTGCCAAGGGGAATATAATCACTTGTCTCCACCCTGGGGTTAGACTTTACAAACATCAACATCAGAAACAACTCAGCAGCCTGTAATCCCTCATCTTTGGGAGGCTGAGGTGAGTGGATTGCCTGAGCTCACAGGCTCAAGACCCACCTGGGCAACTTGGCGAACCCTCATCTCTACAGTAAATCAAAAACCAGCTGGGCGTGGTAGCGTGCACCTGTAATTCCGGCTACTCGGAAGGCGGAGGCGGAAGGATCTCCGAAGCCCAGCAGGTCCAGGCTACGGTGGCCGGGAGTGGCCACTGCACTCCAGTCTGGGAGACAGAGTGAGACTCCAACTCAAAAAAAAAAAAAAAAAAAAAAGAAACAACTCAGGGCCTGGTGTAGTGGCTCACGCCTGAAATCCTAGCACTTTTGGAAGCCAAGGCAAAAGGATTGCTTGAGCCCAGGAGTTTGCGACTAGCCTGGGGAATACAGCGAGACCTTGTCACTACAGAAAATAAAAATATTAGCTGGGCATGGTGGCACACACCTGTAGTCCCAGCTATTCAGGAGGCTGAGGTGGAAGGATTGCCTGAGCCCAGGAGGTTGGGCCTTCAGTGTGCCATGATTATGCCACTGCTCTCCAGACCAGGTGACAGAGTGAGACCCCAACTCAACAAAACAAAACAACCCAGGTGACATCGTGTCTGCTTCCACACACCTAACCCATCCAGAGAAAACCAGGCCCTGTCTCCCCCTGGCTGGTGAAACCACTTCTCTCTATGACATGGCATTTTCTAGCCCAAGTTAATTCCAGAAGGGAGTTTTCTGAAGGCTTTTTATTCTTCTTTGTGCCTCTGCTAAGCTTTCCCAAGAACTGCTGCTTTCTGGACCGGGACACAGGACAGAGTTTGGTGCCGCTCTTTCTTTGCTTGCGACTGCATGGCATCACCAGAGGTAAGTCCCGGCCCAGGTGAGTGCATCTACAGGAAAGCTGCTGGGGACCCAATCACGCTTAGCCACTGCCAGAGGAGTCAGCTGCAATCTGGAATTGTCCCTTCCAAGCCATTTGACTTTGGGAAGGTCATGTAACTACTTGATCTCAGTTTCCCTGCCGGTCTCATCAGAAAGATCATCATGAAAGATCATCAGAGCTTTCATGAAGTACAATGGCATCTACAAGGGGCTTATACATTGCAAAGCACTTATAGCTGCCACGAGCTGTTTCATCACCATCTCAGCACGTGCCCTGTCTCTAAGCAGGTGATTCACCTCTAGGTCCCTTATTGGGCAGTTTGACAGAAAACTCTGCGTCTGTGCTCCACACTAGGCTTGTGCTCTGTCAACCTCATGCTCTGGGCACAGGGAAAGACAACTGCAACTTGGAAAGAGCAGGGAAATATTGGGGAGCTTGTTTGGGCAGTCCAAGAGGCCACTCAGTGGGACTTTTGCATCTGAAAGGACATCTGAAAACTTTTTCAATGCCATTTCCAGCTAGCTGTCCAGGTATAATAAGTAACTCTAAAACTCAGAATGGTTAATGGAACCAGTTAGCTTTGTCCCAGAGAGAGGGGTGGGTGGAGTACCCTGTAATTTATGCATAGCTTACTGATTCCTGGGGCCCTGGGAAGTGACACCTAGGGAAAAGTATGAGAAGAAAAATAAAAACAGAAGCAACTTTTTTTTTTTTTTTTTTTGAGTTGGAGTCTCATTCTGTTGCCCAGACTGGAGTGCAGTGGCACACTTCCGGCCACCGCAGCCTCGACCTGCTGGGCTCCGGCGATCCTTCCGCCTCAGCCTTCTAAGCAGCCGGAATTACAGGTGCGCGCTACCACGCCCGGCTGATTTTTTGATTTATTGTAGAGATGAGGTCTCGCTGCCCAGGCGGATCTCGAACCCGCAGGCTCGGGCAACCCACTCACCTCAGCCTCCCAAAGGCGCGGGATTACAGGCTGAGTCACTGAGCCCAGCTAATTTTTGATTTATTGTAGAGATGAGTTCTCGCCAAGTTGCCCAGGCGGGTCTCGAACCCGCGGACTCAGGCAATCCACTCACCTCAGCCTCCCAAGGTGCGGGATTACAGGCTGAGCTACCGAGCCCGGCCTGTATATATTTTTAAAAGATAATTAATTCGGAGTACAAAAGGAATTGACTCTGAATACAATCACAGTGATTCTGAGATATTTTATTCCCATTTTACCAAACAAACCTTAAATGAGACCATGTGCTTTTTTCCCTTCCCTCAGTCCCTGGCTTATTTATTTTCCTTTCTATAAATGAGATTTTGAGGTCCTGTTATGAATGAAACTGTAAAAATGTTCTCTTTGTGTTTCTTCCAAGGTGAGGACTTGGAAGAGTTAAGGCACATTAACTTCTTCCCGGAGTCGTGGCTGGTCCGGGTTACAGCCAACCATTACTATGCTGTAAGTTGCCCGCTCGGCAAGGAACAATTATTAAAATGTATTACCTCTAACTTTGCTCTTCCTGGAGATGTGTTTCACATTGGAAAACTCTGGGCCGTTGAGATCAGGACATATCTGGATCCTCCTCCAGGGGAAATGGGGAGAACGGAGCCTGGGAGGAGAGGAGGAGAGAGGAGACCCAGCCTTGGAACTGGTCCACCTGCCATGTTGATCTGGAGGGTTAGATGGGATGCAGGAGCTCTGGACACACTGTTCCCCACACCAAGTGCCCTAACAGTCACAAATGTGGCATGTATTTGCTGTGGAGAATTTCCAAAATGCAGAGAAATTGAAACAAAGAAAAGAAATACCGTCAGACACATTACCCAATGACAACCACTGTTAACATCTCATTGTATTGTATTATACTGTATGTATTGTGTTTCAGTCCTTTTGTACACACACGCCCACACACCCACAGACTCATTTAAATGTGCTTCCTAGCACCACTTTTAATGACTGCAAACTCTTCTGCCAAGAGGATGTGCTATGATCGATGTTACTTTGTCATTCCCTTATTGTAGAAAATTCATGGTGTTTTCAATCGTTTGCTATTATAAAGGACACTGTGGGAAACATATTTGAACCTAATGGTTTCTTTTACTATACTTTGAATAATTTTCTCATAGGCAAGCCTCAAGTGCAGAAATACTGGCACAAAATGGAATGTGCATGTTTGTTCTTGGTACATTTTTTTTTTTTTTTTTTTTTAGTTGGAGTCTCACTCTGTTACCCAGACTGGAGTGCAGTGGTCGCTCCCGACCACCGCAGCCTCGACCTGCTGGGCTCCGGCGATCCTTCCGCCTCAGCCTTCCAAGTAGCTGGAACTACAGGCGCGTGCTACCACGCCTGGCTAATTTTTGATTTTTATTGTAGAGATGAGGGCTTGCCAAGTTGCCCAGGTGGATCTCGAACCTGCGGGCTCAGGCAATTCACTCACCTCAGCCTCCCAAAGGCGCGGGATTACAGGCTGAGCCACCGAGCCTGGCTTCTTGGTACATATTGACGGGTGTTGAGACCAAATTACTCTTCCCCCATGAGTAAATGAGCATGCCTCGCTTTGTACATCCTCAGCAATGTGGAACATTTTAATTTCAAATCACTTTTGTTAATTGAAGAGGGAACAATGGTGTCTCATGTTTGAATATGCATTTCCTTTATTACCTGTAAATATGAATATGTGTCCACACATTTCTCCGGTGTGAATTGTCTATGCAAACTGTTGCCCTTCCTATGTGTTTCTAATCTTGCATTTTCAGAGATGAAGCAGGGCAGTGTGTGAGTTCTGAGGATCTGTGAGTCACTAGTTAACATTCAGTCTAGCTCAACAAATACCTATTGTAATGTGCAAACTACAGTACTCAGTGTTTCCTGCACAGCAGATAATCATTCCACAGAAGGGTACTTCTGTGGGACATAACTCAGAATGATGCTGCAACAGCAGAGAGAAGGGACAGTTTGCTCTGACATCTCAGGAAGTTTCCCGCCTCCTGTCTCCTTCCTTTTGCCCCATGCTGCCAAAATCAATCTCGCAAATTCACCCCCTCCTTGACCCTCACCTTGGAGCCCGCCACACGCATGAAGGGGCCTTACTTGCTTCTGACTTTGTGACCACGGTCATCCTGCCCCCGATCAAGCTATTTAGGTTCACATTTTATCTCCCAAGTGAGGCTGCTCGGATGCTTTTCTTTTTCTCCTCTTTGCATCCTCTGAAAGCACTGAGCACAATACCTAGCACAGAGCAGGTTTTCAGTAAATGCCCATGGATGGAATGGATGGCTGAAAGTAGAGTCTAGAGGCAGAACTCTATTCTTTTTTTTTTTTTGAGTTGGAGTCTCACTCTGTCACCCAGACTGGAGTGCAGCGGCATGCTCGCAGCCACCCCTGCGTCGACCCGCTGGCCTCCTGCAATCTTTCCACCTGTCTTCCAAGTAGCCGAAACTACAGGTGCATGCTACCATGCCCAGCTAATTTTTTGATTTACTGTAGAGACAAGGTCTCACCAAGTTGCCCGGGTGGGTCTCGAATCTGCCAGCTCAGGCAATCCACTCACCTCAGCCTCCCAAAGTGCTGCGATTACAGGCTGAGCCACTGAGCCCAGCCCAGAACTTTATTTTAAGCATGGTGGAAGTGTAGGGATCAAGGAACCAGCATGAAGATGACAAGAGGCACTTGTGTCCAGTGGATCAGGCTGCAGTAAACTGTGTGCATTTTCCTTTCAGCTGGAGAGTGGGGGTGACATGGTCCATCTGAAAGATTTTACCAACCAGGCTCTGAGATTTGGGCTGCTCTTTTCCCAGGTACTAAGAACCAAACCCAAACAAGGAGAAGAATCATCCCTTCCATGCTTGGTTAAGGACCTTTGGAGGGCAGTTCATGATTACTCTGGACCTCTGGTAGGAAGACCAGGGAAGAAGAGGGAATCATGGGTGTCTCTCCTATATTCTCACCAGCTCCTAGGAAATAATATTCACAAGGCAGGGGCCTGGGACAGGCTGTTCAGTAATCTGATGTGTCCCAAATTTCCCCACTAAGGTGGTGATCAGTTCTGGTTTTCCTGTGATGGAGGAGTTTCCCTGGGATGCATAACTTTCCGTTCTAAAACCAGGAAAGGCCTAAGCAAACTGGGATGGGTTTGTCATCCTATTTCCACAAGCATTGACAGCTGAAAACTGGCTCAACTAGAGACTCCATGCCAAGTCCGTGTTTAAGGTTGCAAGGGTAAACTCATTGTAGGCAGCTATTTTGACAGATCCCAGAATCAAACAGCAGTGTGTCAAGGTTCTGCAAGTTATCTTGGTGTTCAGTCACCAGGGGAGCATCTGGGGCTGGTGGCTGTGCTCTACTTGGGTTCCCTGTGATAGGCGCAATTCACCAAGAAATTGCTGGTCTCCTTTGATTTTTTTAAAGGCACCCCAATAGTGAGCTCAAAAGAATTAGTGTTTCAGGGACTCGGGGCTCTGAAAGCTATCACCAGAGATTCCCCTTTGGGTCATATCTGGATCGGCTCTGGGTCATAACCTGTCCCTTGGTTGCAGAGACCTGCCTAAGTGGGCAGATGTAGATGACAGGGGTCAGGACTTCCTGTGAGTGCCATGAGCATGGAGTGGCTCTTAGGCTCATTGAATTTGGATTGAATGCTTTGTTTCAAAGGTCTGCAGACCACAGGTCATCCAAGAACATGCCTAACCCATTCTCTTTCTCATTAAGGACTATGCTAAGTAAATACTATTGTCACTGCTCAATAACTACTACTAACTAACTTGTACTAACTCTAGTAACTGTTAGTAGTAGCTACTGTACTAAGGATTTATGGAGTCACTACACTGTGGCTTTTTAAAAGCCTTTTTCTAGGCTAAAATTGCTGTTGTAGTCACTTTTAAATCAGTTGCCAGATGAGTCACTTTTGCTGTTGTTGCTATAATTTGTTTCACTGTGTCCTCTTGATTTGAAAACTAAAGATGGTTTCCCCCTTCACTTTGTGCTTCCCTTTCCCAATTTAGGAATATACAACTTATTCAAAAATGATTGCTGTGTATGGATTTTTCTTTGAGATAAAGGGAATCAAACATGATGCAACCTCATATAGTTTTTACATGCAGGTAAGAAGGACCTGGAAGGTGAGTCTCTGAAACAGCCTTTTAGATTGAGTCACTTCATGCTGAATTAATAATAATAATTGATTAATTATTAATTAACAATCAATATGAAGTGTATTGTAAGTGCTGATCGTGCTCATATATGTGATGCCATTAGGAGGTAGGTATTGTTAGCCCATTTAGCAGATGAGACCCTCAAAACTGAGAGCCTTCATGTTCATATGACCTCTATTGATCAAGCCAGGGTTAAATCTTCATCTCCTATCTCCATAAATGGGGGCACAATTCATCTTCCATTCATACATGTGTGATGCTTTACAGATGGTCATTCTTCCGTGAAGGTGACAGGTAGTGCCTCCAAGTGGGAAAGGGGGTGATTTGTTTAGTGTGGCAAAGCAGGCTGTGGGCAGGACCCTGGAAAAGGCAGGAAGGTGCTTGACTTTCCCTCCCTGCTCCTGCTGGACTAGGGGAGGCCGGAAAATGCCACACTTGGGAGCAGAGAGTGCACAATCAAATGGCCTGTGTATTGCATGACCTGGGCAAGTCCCAGGTCCTGCTCTACCCAGTTTCCTCACCTTTAAGACAAAGGACAGAATGAGACCTTCCTCACTGGGTTTTTGTGAGTATGAAATGTGTTAATTTGTGCAAA
Organism: Carlito syrichta; assembly: GCF_000164805.1. Lineage (NCBI taxonomy): Eukaryota > Metazoa > Chordata > Mammalia > Primates > Tarsiidae > Carlito > Carlito syrichta. The sequence continues at coordinate 166,237 of NW_007257058.1, read as the reverse complement.
TGACTTGGAATAAGGCCTGACATACAATGCACTGTATGCATTAGTATGATGAGAATGATAGTGACAATGACAACCATGAGGAAGGACCACTATTTTCCCCTTAGGATTTACTTATGTCTCTCTTTCCTAAACTACAAGCTTTTGAGAAACCATATCTTATTAATCTTTTTACAACTACTGCCAATGACAGTACCTGGAACACAGGGGAGTTTTAAATGACTGACTGAATGGATGGATCAATGAATCAATGCATGAATAAAACCAAAGTTTTAGTCCCAACTGTGCCACTACTACATTAAGTGCCCCTGAGCAAGTTGTTTTCTTCCTGGGATCTCAGTTCTTGACCTCCAGTGACTAAGGCATCTTCCTACTCAATGGATTTTTTGAAATAGAAGAGACATAACATCACCAGTCAAAATTCCCATATGAATACTATGTTGGTTTCTTAATTCTGACCAAGCGATAATGAAGGTTGACTTAGTGGCGTTTTCCTGAGTTGGCCAAAACCCAGTCCATCAGCCAGCGATTTATGTAAGGTGAGGGCTCCTGTGACAGCTGACTCAGCAGTGGCTCTCAGGAAATGGTACCATTTGGCAAACGGCCTCTTCCTGCCTACGCACATTATACAGGAAGCTCTATATGCTAAGAACCGGGTCTCACAGTTCACCTGAGATGGGTTTCTCTGTCTGCAGAGAAAAAGGCACACGGACCTGGAAGTTTCTTCCTTGGTCGGTGAGTACACCCTGGTCAGCCTGAGAGCAGAACGCTTGGTGAAGTATGAGATCCGAGCCCAGGCCCTGGTGGATGGCAGGTGGCTGGAGTTCAGGACAAACCAGATCACACAGAAGTTTGGATTCATCAAGCCGACCTGCAAAAGCCATGCAAGTGCTCGTCTTTTTCTTTTGTTTCCTTTTTGCTCTTTCACTCCCTCACCCCTTTTTGGAAACCACTGGCTTTTAATCTCTAGTGATCTCTAGTGATCTCTAGTGATCTACACTGGAGATCACTGGACAAGCTTGCTCAATTTCTTAAGGATTATCATAGCTCCAAATAATGCTAAAGAGACCCTTTCTAGAATGAAAAACAGGGGATACGGATAACTATAATTCAAATCAGACTACCTGACGTGGATAACACTAGAACCGTATGAGCATCCAAGTGTATTTTTTTAGGTGGGGGAGGTTCAGTGAAGTGTATTTATTTACATCACCACCTCCACTGGTGCCTGTGTATAACCCATCACCTCCCCGGAAATCCACAGCTGGGACCCATCTGCGTCCCTCTGGCCCATCTGAGGAGGACCATACTCATCTACCTGTGTGGATGGGGCCAGCATCCAGGCAGATTCATTGCCTGGGATGGCTTCTGACAGTCACGATCTAGAAATTGCCAGAGTCTAGGAGTGCGAAACTCTTTGGGCTGTGACTTCAAGGAGATCTGGGAGCCTCTCTTACTTATGGGACTTGGCCATAAGCCAGTGAGTAATTCCCAGTCCTGACTGCACATTAGAATCCCCTGGGGCCTTTACAATTTCCACGCCAGAGCCCCACCCAGATCACAAGGTCAGATACTCTGTGGGTAGAGCCTGGGTAACAATATTTTTAAAAAACTTCCCACGTTATTTTCTATGATGTTAGAAACCAGAATAGCAATTTCCTTTGTGGGTGTGAGTAAGAGGGACTGAGATATTAACCAAGAAGGAGAATGAAGGAGATTTCCATAAGGCTGGAAATATCCTTTATCTTGATCAGACTGAGGTTTACACAGGAGTGTTTACTTTGTGAAAATTCATGATGGCTACAGCAGCCTCCTCCACCAGCTGGGCTCAGGTGATCCAGTTCAGCCTTCCAAGTAGCTGGAACTACAGGCACACGCCACTGTGCCTGGCTAATTTTATTTATTTATTATGGAGATGAGGTCTTGCCAAATGGCCCAGGCTGGTCTTGAAGCCTTGGGCTCAGGCAATCCTCTTGCCTTTGCCTCCCAAAGTGCTGGGATTACAGGCGTGAGCCACCCTGCCCAGCAAGATGTACATTTAAGAATTGTGCGCTTCATTGTATTTAAGTCATACCTAATTTTTTAAAGTTTGCTTTAAATACCATCTGTAGGTGATTCTAATGTGCAGCTAGAGTTGAGAACCACCAGCTTCTGCAATCAGGCCTTCCTCTTCCCCCTTTTAGAGGGCAATTGTGTTTACTCCAAAAGTTTTGTTTTGCTTGCTTTGTTTTGTTTCATGTTTTAGGCCTTGAAAATCCAAACTGTGGGCATCCCAATCTACGCAAGTTTCGCATTCATCTTCCCAATATCTTGACAGTTTCCAGAAGAATCCATGGGCTTTCCTCTCCCCGCCAGTCTGCATAAAAGAAAATAAAATGACATGAAAGGGAGTATTCAAGCCCTCAGCTGACTTTCCTGGTTTAGTGATGGTGTCATTGGAACTTTTGTTCACGTGTGTCTCATTTGAGTGTGGAAAGTGCCAGAGCCGAGAGTCTGTTTGCCGTCACTGACCTGCAGCATGCTGAGTCCAGCCCTAACTTTTTGCCCTCTCCGGGGGCTAGTGGGAGCACCTGCAGTAATGGCAGACAGCCACGGGGAGCGGCAAAGACTTCCTTTAAAATGTAGTTCTGCCTGCCGCCCAGAACAACAGGCCTGACAATTGTTCCTGGTAGTTTGGGCTCAGACAGAGTGAGAAGTAGAAAGGGAAGGAAGCCATTATAAGGTACAGAGTGACTTTTCTCATTTCTCATCCTACCTTTTTAAAATGGAGCGCTGTGGTTTTGAAAAAGGGAGGCAGAGAGCCTTTCTTCCCACTTATTAGTTTTCTTTCGCAGCACAACAAAGTACCACACATTTAGTGACTTGAAACAATGCATTTATTACTTCATCGTTTTCATGGTTGAGGAATCCAGGACCTTCACTGGGTCCTGTGCTCAGGGTCTCATAAGACTACAGTTTAGTGGCAGGCAGGCTGTGTTCTCATCTGAAGACAGGACCAGGGAGAGGCTGTGTCCAAGCACATTCAGGTTGTTGGCAGATTCATTTTCTTGCAGCTGTGTGACTGAGGACCCCCGCTGCTACCGGTGCTTGGGAAAAGACTGCCGAGGTCCTAGCGTCTCCCTGCAGTTCCCCCCCACGTGGCTCTCTACAGACATTTCAAAACATGGCTGTTGACTTCTCCCAGGTCAGCAAGAGAATCTTCTCTCACTCCAGTCTACTACGACAGCATCTTATACAATGCAACATGATCGTGAGAGGGACGGCTCATCCCCTTTGTCCTACTCTTTGGGTTAGGAGTAAGTCTTGTGTTTCACCCACACCCAAGGGGAGAGGATTATACAAGGGGTTACCTTAAGGTGTGTCCGCCACGTTGGGCTACCCATTGTCTTTGGAAAAGTGATGGAGAGTCAGTGATGCTGTGAAACCAGTGAATTGGGTAAGTTGAGCCTAATAATCACCTTTGAGTTGGACACAGGCTGGAGGAGTCTCCTTCCTAGCAGAGGAACCCCATGTCCTGTGCAGTCCTGGGAGGAAGGAGCAAAGGAACTAGGTATTGGGAGCCTGTTAGCGCCTCACCCTCCTCCAAGCCCTGTCCCCAGGCTCCCTCACCAGCTTGCTTCTGGCGAGGGCCAGTCAATGGGAAGCAGTGATGGGAGCTTGGGAGACAGAAAACAGGGGAGCCCATGTAGTTCTCACCCTCTGGGCTCAGAGGGCATTTTCCAGCACTGAATGTGTTTCCTCCCTGGCTCCAGCTCATTCTGTCCCCTCCCTCTGATGAGTAGCTCGTGCCTGGCAGCCTCCTGCTATGCTTCCAGCACCCATCAAGAGGCCCTGCTTCTGGTTTCGATAACACTACCTTGTTCTGGTGTCCCTCCAGCCCTCAGGGCTATAGTCTCTGTGTTCCGAGAGGAATTGCCGCCCCATGGCATTTTAGTTCCATAGGATAAAAAGGACAACAAGAACGAAAAACTCCAGCCCTCGCTGCAAGTCTCTGTGTTGCCTCATTCTCCCATTTGGCTTCTCAAGCCTTACTTCATCTGGGAACCAATTCTCTGTATTGTATCGATTCTGTTTGAAACCCCTGGAGTAGCTCATGTTTTCCAGGCTAGTCTCTGATATAAAGGGCTTTGATGAGTTGGTAGATGTGGCCCAGTGGTGGATGGTTGGATAACACAGCCTCAGTGATTCCTCCCATCCCTGCAGGCCCAGGACTAGGGTGAGCCAAGGGAGGTGCTTGCTTGAGCACAAAACCTAAGGGAGTACCAAAATACTCAATAATCCAGATAAATAACATGTTAAGGCAATACTTTAAAAATCAAAATCAATGCCAAAAAATCTATGGCATAACTTTATGAATTGTCATAAGTGAACACACCCATATTACTAGCACCCAGATCAAGCACAAAGAGCAAGGTCAGTTCCCCAGACTCACCCCGTGGCTCCCCCAAGGTAAACCACAACTCCGACTTTCATCACCACGAACTAGCATAGCCTTTTAGTTGAATCTCTTATACACAGACTCATATCATACAGCATGTCCTCTTTTGTGTCTGCATACTTTGGTTCCTCTTTACATTTAAAGAAGTTCATTCATGTTTTCATTAGGAACTTGCAGTTTATTTTCGAGTAAGCATGACAGTTCTGCTTAAAAAACGAAGTGTAACTTCTATAAAAATAATACAGATCGTTAAAGAAGAGTGAGAAAATACAAAGAAGAATGTAAAATGAACTGGGACTGCCAGCCCTGAGAAGCTTGGCAGGCGACCTTCCAGAAGGATTCCAAGGTGAACATATAGTTTTTCTTCCATTTACAATGGAATTGTGCAGTACATGCATCCTCAGAGCTGGTTTTTCTCTCCCAAGAGTTTAACAAGCCTGAGCCCGCAGGTTTGAGACCCGCCTGGGCAGCAAGACCTCATCTCTACAATAAATCAAAAACGCAGCTGGGTGTGGTAGCACATGCCTGTAATTCTGGCTACTTGGAAGGCTGAGGCGGAAGGATCGCCGGGGCCCAGCAGGTTGAGGCTGCGGTGGCCGGGAGCGGCCACTGCACTCCAGTCTGGGCGACAGAGTGAGACTCCAACTCAAAAAAAAAAAAAAAAAAAAGAGTTAAACAAGATGGTTTCTTCACTAGGGAGTACAATGTTAGGGGAGGAAGAGGATGATATGTTTATTTGACCTTCCAAGTGACTATTTGTACGATGTTAAAAAAGCCACTTGCCACTCACTTTCCATGAATGTCACTTTCGTGTCTATAAAAAGGGCATGCATCTACGAGAAACCCACAGCCAGCATACTATTAAACAGATATAAATTGGATCTAGTTCCCCTGAAAACTGGAATAAGACAAGGATGCCCACTCTCACCCTTCCTTTTCAACATAGTTTTGGAAGTCCTAGCAAAAGCAATCAGACAAGAGAAGGAGATCTGTGGTATCCAAATAGGAAAAGAGGAAGTCAAGTATCTCTTTGCTGACGATATGATTCTATACCTTGAAAACCCAAGAGAATCTGTCAAAAACCTTCTTGCACTGATATAGGATTTTGGCAAAGTCTCAGGGTATAAAATCAATGTGCAAAAGACAGTTGCATTTCTATACACCACCAACAAACAAACAGAAACCCAAATAAAAAGCACAATCCCATTCACAATAGCCAGAAAAATAATCAAATGCCTTGGCATCTTCCTAACTAGAGAGGTGGAAGACCTTTACAATGAAAACTACAAAACACTGCTCAAAGAAATCAAAGATGACACAAACAAATGAGAAAATATTCCATGCTCATGGATTGAAAAAATCAATATTGTTGTGGCCGGCTCGGTGGCTCAGCCTGTAATTCCGCGCTTTGGGAGGCCGAGGTGAGTGGATTACCTGAGCCTGCGGGTTTGAGACCCGCCTGGGCAACTTGACGAGACCTCATCTCTACAATAAATAAAAAAATTAGCCAGGCATGGTAGCGCGCGCCTGTAGTTCCAGCTACTTGGAAAGCTGAGCAGAAGGATTGGGAGCGTGCCACTGCACTCCAGTCTGGGCGACAGAGTGAGACTTCAACTCAAAAAAAAAACAAAAAAAACGTTGTTAAGATGTCCATCCTACCCAAGGCAATCTACAGATTTAATACAATACCCATTAAATTGCCAGCAGAATTCTTCTCAGAACTGAAAATGACAACACAGTAATAAATATGGAAACATAAAGGACCACAAATGGCCAAAACAATCCTCAGCAAAAAAAAAAACAAACAACAGAGCGGAGGTATCACACTCCCAGACTTTAAACTCTATTATAAAGCTACAGTAATCAAAACAGTCTGGTATTGGTACAAGAACAGGCATATAAACCAATGTGACAGGATAGAGATTCCAGAAGCAAAACCTCAATTTCTCAGCCAACTCACCTTTGACAATCTCCACCAACAACCACTGGGGAGAGGAGAACCTATTCAGTAAGTGGTGCTGAGAAACTGGCTGACCACATGCAGAAGATTAAAACAAGATCCCTACCTATCCCCATACACAAAAAATCAACTCTAAATGGATCAAAGACCTAAATGTAAAACCTCAAACTATAAGAACCTTAGAAAATGCAGGAGACGCCCTTATGGAAATTGGAATTGACAACCAATCCCTGATCAAAACCCCAAGTGCCCATGCCATAAGAGATAAGATAGACAAGTGGGACCTCAGCAAACTGACAAGCTTTGGCAATGCCAAAAAACCATCAAAGGGCAGGGAGACAGCCCACAGACTGGGAAAAAATATTTGCCAACTATGTGCCTGACAAAGGCCTAAGATCTAGGATCTGCAAGGAACTCAAACATGCCAAAAAGAAAAAAAAAAACAGCCCCATTACAACGTGGGCAAAAGATATGAATAGACAGTTCTCAAAAGAAGACATACGAGCAGCCAACAGATACATGAAAAAATGCTCAGCCTCACTAGTCATCAAAGAAATGCAAATTAAAACTACGCTGACATGCCACCTAACTCCAGTCAGGATAGCTACCATCCATAACTCAAAAAATAACAGATGCTGGAGAGGATGCGGCAAAAAGGGAACACTTCTACACTGTTGGTGGGAGTGTAAACTAGCACAGCTTCTGTGGAAAACAGTGTGGCGATTCCTAAAAGATCTAAAAATCGACCTTCCATACGACCCTGCAATCCCCCTACTGGAAATATACCCAGAAGAACTCAAATCACTCTATAAAAAAAGATACCTAGCAGGGTTCAGTGGCTCAGCCTGTAATCCTGCGCCTTTGGGAGGCTGAGGTGAGTGGATTGCCTGAGCCCGCGGGTTCGAGACCCACCTGGGCAGCGAGACCTCATCTCTACAATAAATCAAACTGTCAGCCG
>NW_007257058.1:150092-158864 GCF_000164805.1 Carlito syrichta | reverse complement strand
CTGTAGTTCCAGCTACTCGGAAGGCTGAGGCGGAAGGATCGCCGGAGCCCAGCAGGTCGAGGCTGCAGTGGCCGGGAGCGGCCACTGCACTCCAGTCTGGGCGACAGAGTGAGACTCCAACTCAAAAAATAAATAAATAAAAAATAAATAAAAAATTAAAAAAATAGAGTGCTTAACTATTCATCTGACAGAAATATGCACCAAGCATCCTCTGCACACCAGGTCACACTGTGCAGAGAGTTGTCACATATGATCTCTCATTTAATTGTGATGGGGGCATCAGGCAGGGGGTGAAGGTGGGTTCACTGAGGGAGTGGCACATAAACGGGCCTGGAAGGATGGACAATGTCCTTGCAGGGTGGATCAAGAGAAACAGTACACAGGCGGTACTCCCACAGCTGAGCGGGCTGTTTCCCCGTGGCTCTGGGACTGAATATGCATCAGAATCACCTGGGATCTCATGCAAATGCAGATCCCTTGGCCCTGGCTGAGAGAGGCTGATTTTGGAGTCTGAGACACACCCAGCATCTGCATTTTGACAGGCTTCTGGGGGATCCTGATGCAGAATGTCTAAGGATCACCCTCAGAAACAGCTCCAATCTGAAAGTGTCAATTCCACGACCGCATTTCTCACTGTTTTCCACCCACCCAATTGTCCTTACCCAGTGCTAGAAAACAACAATAAAACAACAAAACCTGTTGGACGACAACAGCAAAAACTTGTGAATCTATTTCACCATGCTGACTAACTTAGAAAACAAAATAAAACAATACAAACGTTCTAGAATATGAAATAAACAGAACCTCAGTGAGGCAACTCCTATGGGCGGGTGAGACATTTGCTATAATTCAGAGTCCACCCCTTTCCACCAGGGGGCGTGGTCCACCTCAAAAATGGGAACCAGAATTTTAGTGGCCGAAATTTGTCACCTAGAAACTCGTTTTGCAGTACTTTGCTTAGTGGTTGAAAATGAATTTTTGTACATCCTGGGTGAGACTCTGTTGATCCAAACACCCACAGTGTGCTCAGCACAAAACCTCTTAACTTGAAAAGTATGTTTTGAGACAAATTTTTTTTTTTTTGAGTTGGAGTCTCACTCTGTTGCCCAGGCTGGAGTGCAGTGGCATACTTACGGCCACTGCAGCCTCAACCTGCTGGGCTCAGGCGATCCTTCTTCCTTAGCCTTCCAAGTAGCTGGAACTACAGGTGTGCGCTGGCTAATTTTTTTATTTATTGTAGAGATGCGGTCTCGCCAAGTTGCCCAGGTTAGTCTCAAACCGCTGAACTCAGGCAATCCTCTCACCTCCACCTCCCAAAGTGCTGGGATTAGAGGCTTGAACCACTGCACCTGGCAAGACAAAAATTCTTAAGATGATCACACAAGATCTTCTAAATAAGTGAGAACTTTACTTAGACTAGAATTTAAAAAGCCACAATTTCAATGCCCGAAGCAGTAGCCATGAGCACCCAATCAATGGAAACATCTTATGTGCCGTGTCCAAAAACTCCTCTCTGTTTTTTTCTCCCATCACCCACCTTCTGGCTCATGTTCCAAGCCCCTCCTCCACCACTGAGATGGTTCAAGTTTTGCTCTGTGTATGGCAACTTCTTGGATTCTAGAGTCAGACCCACCTGTGTCTGAGTCCCAGCTCTGCCCCTTCCTAGCTGTGTGACCTTACACAAGTGGTCTAACCTCTCTGAGTCTCAGAGACTAATCTGAGATTGGCAATAAACCCGTGGTAAGCATTATATAAGTTAATGTATGATTTGCACAGTCCTTACCGATAACAGATGCTTGATACAATACATTCCCATTCCTCCCTCATTGATTGAAGTACTTGTTGAAGGTCAAAATGAATGCTGTGCTGTTATCTTGGGCAAGTCCTTTTCCTTCTCTGGGCCTGCTCTGCCTTAGGCAAACTGAAAAGGCTGACCTAGGTGTTCTCTGCAGTTCTTTCTGGCTGCCATTATCTGGTTCTGGGATCCCGTGAGTGGGCAAGAACAGACATGAGGGTCTGAGCCTAGGAACCAGGAGGAGGAGGACGTGGGGAAAGGGACTGTGTCTTATTTTCCCATGAGCTCATCGGAACGAGAATAAGGGTAGGAGAGGTTTTTTTCCTCTTCCTTCTTTGGAGGGCTTTACATCTTGGAGACTGTTAGGACTCCGGACCCCGAGGAGGCAAGAGGGCTTGTTCTTGTAAGCCTTGAAGGACGGTGGCGCCAGCAAGACTCAACACCCTTTGAGGCCAAGAGATTTATTAGAGCAGCGGCTACAGAGAGAGGGAAGAAGGTCTGTAACCGCCTGGTAGGGAAGGGGGAGTGAGAGAGCAACGGCGAGAGAGGTCTGTATTTATCGGTTTGGAGGGGGCGGCCAGTGCTCTGCTGGAGCCTGGCGGTGCCGGCCAGTGCCATCTTAGGGTCTTTATTGGAGGGAGCTATGAGGTAGTATTCCTATAGGGAGGTAATATTTGTGTATAGGTTTAAGTTTCGCGGGCGCGGGAAGAGCAGGAGCTTAGGGCCTTTGTTGTCTTTGTTTGGTTCCATATAGTGTTTTAGCACCATCTTGGGAGATGCCCTTCTGACTATTCCCTGTGCCTTTCAAGCCTAGGTTTCCGTGTGGGGCCCACCGAGCTGTGGAGGAGAGAGGTGTGTGCTTCCCAGGGACAGGACTGGGGAAGTCCCAGGCTCCACTTGCACACAAGGAGAGGGGTGCAGGACGCAGGGCATTGGGTCCGTGGGCCCCATGGCCTTGAAAGCGCAGGGGTGGAGAAGGAGGGTCTCCTGGAGGAGACAGAGATCAAAGAAACCTCTGTGGGCTCATCCTCGGGGGAAATACCAGCCAGCAGAGCTTTCTCCAATGATGGAGATGTCCTCTATCCGTTCTGTCCAGTGGGATAGTCACTAGCCGTGTGTGGCCTTTTAGTACTTGAAATGTAGCTAGGGTGACCGAGAAATTAAGCTTTTATTTTATTTCACTTTATTTTATTTAAATGTAAATAGTCATAAGTGTCAGTCGAAGAAGCCAACAGTTCCCACCATGGAACAAAGACCACGTCCTTCTTGACTTTGCAGACCCTGCAGGGTTCCAAGCCTCTCAGTCCCTCCCCAAGGCCCAGATGAGTGGAGCATCGGTGGCCAGCCATGCCTGAGGCTCAGCCTGTGGCCACCCCAAAACCTGGCATGGACTCCTGAGTGGATTCCCCATCCCCTACCCCAGGAGCAGGGACAAACTGTGCTGTGAAAAAGGAAGGTTCTGATGCCGGGAATCAGAGCTCGACTCTGTGTTGGAGGTACCATTACTACTTTACTCCTTCTACTTGTGCTGGCTGCTATTTAAATGCCATTAAATTAAAATTGTAAACTTCATTTCTCAGTCACAGAAGCGACATTTCAAGTGCTCAGTGGACACACATGGCTAGTGGCTGCCGTGTGGGCAGGGCAGAGGTAGGACAAAAACCTCTCCTTACTTTTCCTTGTGACTTTGAGCTTTGTGACATGAATCACGTGACCTTTGTGCTTTCATTCTTTGACTTCATTCACACCACAGTCCCTGCCATCATGGAGTCTACAGTGTCGGGAGAGACAGGTGATAAAGATTAATTGCATTAAGAATGCCTGAGTGCCCGGAAGAGAGGGAGACCAGTTCTCTGAAAGCATAAAGCAAAGAAAGCTGACCTCACTCCCTACTGGGGATTTAAGGCTGAAGGAAGGAGGAAGTGATGCTTAGGCAGAGATCTGAATTAAGAGCGGGAATCAAGCCGGGCTCGGTGGCTCAGCCTGTAATCCCGCACCTTTGGGAGGCTGAGGTGAGTGGATTGCCTGAGCCCGCGGGTTCGAGACCCGCCTGGGCAACTTGGCCAGACCTCATCTCTACAATAAATCAAAAAAACTAACCGGGCTAGCCAGGCTCGGTGACTCAGCCTGTAATCCCGCACCTTTGGGAGGCTGAGGTGAGTGGATTGCCTGAGCCCGCGGGTTCGAGACCTGCCTGAGCAGCAAGACCTCATCTCCACAATAAATCAAAAAATCAGCTGGGCGTGATAGCGCATGCCTGTAATTCCGGCTACTCGGAAGGCTGTGGTGGAAGGATCGCCGGAGCCCAGCAGGTCGAGGCTGCGATGGCCGGAAGCGGCCACTGCACTCCAGTCTGGGCGATAGAGTGAGAATCCAACTCAAAAAAAAAAAAAACAAGAGCGGGAATCAGAATGGGTTTAGGTGGGGATGTAGAGAAATTGGAATTCTCATGTACCACTGTTGGGAGTGTTATAATGGCACTGCTGCTTTAGAAAACTGGTGGTTCCTCAGAGTTACTAGGGAACCCAGAAATTCCCACTCCTAAGTACTGTATATATGTAAGAAAAATGAAAACATATGAAAATGAAAACACAGAAACTTGCACATGAATGTTCATAACAGCATTATTCACAATAGCCAAAAGGTGGAAGCAACCTAGGTGTCCATCAGTGAGTGAATGGATAAACAAAACGTGATATATACGTACAATGGATTATTATCCAGCCTTACAAAGGCATGGAGACTAATGCATGCAACATGGATGAACCTTTGAAAACATTATGCTAAGCTGGACTTGGTGACTCAGCCTGGAATCCCAGCACTTTGGGAGGCCGAGGCGAGTGGATTGCCTGAGCCCACAGGTTCGAGACCAGTGCAAGCAACTTGGTGAGACCTCATCTCTACAATAAATTTAAAATAATAGCTGGGTATGGTAGCAAGCGCCTGTAGTTCTGGCTGCTTGGAAGGCTGAGGTGGAAGGATCATCAGAGCCTAGCAGGTGAACGCTGGGGTGGCCGTGAGCACACTGCTGCATGAGACTCCAACTCAGGAAAGAAAGAAAGAGAGAGAGAGAGAGAGAGAGAGAGATAAAGAAAGAAAGAAAACATTATACTAAATGAAAGAAGTCAGTCACATACAAAAAAACCACATAGGATTCCATTCATATGAAATGTCCAGAGGTGGGAAATCTACAGGTAGAAAGCAGATTAGTGGTTTATGAGTAAATTAGTAGTTACTTAGGGCTGAGGAGACAGGAGTGTGACAGCTAAAGGCTGCAGGGTTTTCTATCTGAGATGATGAAAATGAAAATGTTATAAAATTGACTAGTGGTAGCTGGGCTCGGTGGCTCAGCCCATAATCCCGTGTCTTGGGAGGCTGAGGCGATTGGATTGCCTGAGCCCGCGGGTTCGAGACCTGCCTGGGCAACTTGGCGAGATCTCATCTCTACAATAAATCAAAAATCAGCCAGGCCGTGGTAGTGCGCACCTGTAGTTCCAGCTACTTGGAAGGCTGAGGCGGAAGGATCGCCTGAGCCCAGCAGGTCAAGGATGCGGTGGCCAGGAGCGGCCACTGCACTCTCGTCTGGGCGACAGAGTGAGACTCCAACTCAAAAAAAAAAAAATTGACTAGTGGTGATGGTTAGACAACTCTGTGATTATACTGAAAATGGGTAGATTGTGTAATATATTAATTATATTTTAATAAAGCTTTTTTTAAAAAAGAGGAGGAACTGGGGGTCAAGAGAAGACTCAAGCCCAGAAGACATGTGTTGGAGGAAACTGGTACCTTTATTTACTTATTTATTTATTTTTTTGAGTCAGAGTCTCACTCTGTCGCCCAGACTGGAGTGCAGTGACCGCTCTCGGCCACTGCAGCCTCAACCTGCTGAGCTCTGGCGATCCTTCTGCCTCAGCCTTCCAAGTAGCCGGAACTACAGGCGCGCACTACCACGCCCGGCTAACTTTTTATTTATTGTGGAGATGAGGTCTCGCCAAGTTGCCCAGGTGGGTCTCGAACCCACGGTCTCAGGCAGTCCACTCGCCTCGGCCTCCCAAAGTGCTGGGATTACAGGCTGAGCCACCGAGCCCGGCCAGGAACCTGGTGCCTTTAAAAAAGACCAGAGTGGTGCAGGGAGTGGAGGGGAGGGACACATCACAAACACAAAGGGTGCTTGATCCTAAACCAGGGGAATTGAGGACCAACCGGAGGTCCAAACTTCACCTGAACATAGATTACTTATGTACCAAATCCTGACTTGTACTCCACATGTACAAATAAAAATAAATAAAACAAAATTATTTTTAAAAAATGAAAGGAAAAAAAAAAAGACCAGAGTGGTCAGAGCCAGCGGAGCCAGCAGCATAGGCCGGAGTGTGCAGGTCAGATCTTGTGGGCCCTAGAGGTGCATTAGCAATTTTGGCCTCTTTCTCAAGAGCAGCGAGGAGTATTCACGCATTTTAAGCTGCCCTGATGAAACCCGCATTTTGAAAACATCACTCTGGATGGTGTATGGCAAAAAGAGCAGGAGGGGCAGAGAAGAGAGAGCAGAGTGGAGAGAATTCTGTGGTAATCCAGCAGAAGGGAGGAGGCTCGGGCAAGGGTGCCAGCCACAGAGATGGGGTGAGATGATCGGACTGCAGACACAGAAGGCTCAGCCTCTGCTCTGTCTGAAGGGAGAGAGGATTTCTTAACCTTCCCGCATATTCCCTTAACTTGCCCTGGTCCCCGAGTTACTGGGGCATGACTGGGACCACTTAGGGCTCAGAAAGCTCCCCTGCTGTCACATATTGTGTGCACTCTCCTGGAAGTGGTTGCACCAGTTTGTTTAAAAGTAAACATTCCCAGCCGGCTAGGTGGCTCAGCCTGTAATCCCATGCCTTGGGAGGCTGAGGTGAGTGGATTGCCTGAGCCCGCGGGTTCGAGACCCGCCTGGGCAACTTGACGAGACCTCATCTCTACAATAAATCAAAAAATCAGCCGGGCGTGGTAGCGCGCACCTGTAGTTCCAGCCACTTGGAAGGCTGAGGCGGAAGGATCGCCTGAGCCCAGCGGGTCGAGGCTGCGGTGGCCAGGAGCGGCTACTGCACTCTCGTCTGGGCAACAGAGTGAGACTCCAACTCAAAAAAAAAAAAAAAAAAAAAAAGTAAACATTCCCAGAGGACACTGGCTGGTGGCAGTGTAAATTGGTACCGCCTTCCTGAGGTCAATGTAGCAGCATATTAGAAAAGAGCTTAGGATGTTAATTACTGTGGTATATCATGATGATAATGGCCCCAGGGAATCACATCTCCCTGTGCCTACACCCTTTTGGCTTTGCTGAGCCACCCCATCAACATCATCTTGAATCTGGGCTGGCTCTGGGGCTTGGTTTAGCCAACAGCATGTGACAGAAGTAACATGAATTCAGGAGTTTGGAGCTTGAGGGGCCTTGCAACTTCTGCTTTGGCTTCTTGGAACCCTGGGACCACACGGTACAGTGGCCGCACTAGCCTGCTGGAGGGTGTGCGGCCACGTGGAAGAGAACCAAGAGCCTCAGCCTGACTGCCAGCATCAACGCCAGATGTTTGAGTAAGGCCATCTGGAGCCTTCCAGCCCAGTCGACCTTGCAATGGCATGCAGCCTCACGAGTGACTCCTGAAGAAACCCTGCAAAGGATTTCTCCACCCAACCCCTGATCAGAATCATAAGAAATAATTAATTGTTTTGAATCTCTATGTTTTGGAGTGGTCTATTACACAGCGAGAGATAACTGAAATACATACCCTTCTGATGAAACAAATCCACCTTAGAAATGTATACTAATACAATAGAAATCCAGAAAAAACCCAGTAGTCTAGCTGCAAAGGTGTTCGTGCAGCATTATTTATAATATAAAACATCAGCACAGGCCTGGCTCGGTGGCTCAGCCTGTAATCTCAGCACTTTGGGAGACTGAGGTGAGTGAATTGCCTGAGACTGCGGGTTCAAGACCCGCCTGGGCAACTTGGCGAGACCTCATCTCTACAATAAAACAAAAATGAGCTGGGTGTGGTAGCGCACACCTGTAGTTCCAGCTACTTGGAAGGCTGAGGTGAAAGGCTCGCCAGAGCCCAGCAGGTCAAGGCTGCAGTGGCCAGGAGCGGCCACTGCACTCCAGTCTGGGTGACAGAGTGAGACTCCAACTAAAAAAAAAAAAAAAAAAAAATCAGCACAATCTTAGACACCTGACAGCAGGAATTAAACAGAATAGGGCATATCTGTACAATAGGCAATCATTACAAAGTTATTGTTGAAGTATTCTAGTGGCAAGATTTTCAGAATATACTGCTAATTAAAAAAACCAATGTTGGCTGGGCTCAGTGGCTCAGCCTGCAATCCTGCGCTTTGGGAGGCCGAGGTGAGTGGATTGCCTGAGCCTGCAGGTTCGAGACCCTCCCATGCAATTTGGCGAGACCTCATCTCTACAATAAATAAAAAATTAGCCGGGCGTGGTAGCACGCCCCTGTAGTTCCAGCTACTTGGAAGGCTGAGGCGGAAGGATCCCCGGAGCCCAGCAGGTCGAGGCTGTGGTGACTGGGAGCGTGCCACTGTACTCCAGTCTGGGCGATGGAGTGAGACTCCAACTCACAAAAAACCACCAATGTTTAAAGTACTTAAATATTCATTAAGCTATACATATTTTAAATATGTTTGAATGTGATATTGATGGGTCCAAAACCATGTACAACTTCCATTTGATATTATAAAATTGCTCTCTAAGATGAGTGTGACAATTTATCTTCCCACCAGCAGTGAGGAACCTAGCTGTTTATGTTCCAGTCACTTCCCTCTGAGCACTGGTTGTTAAGGCCTCTCAATGTAGTGGGCGAGTGTTCAATCCGAGAGACCACCAAGAGCCAATTCTAATGAAAGTTCAAGAGGGTTTTTTTGTTGTTGTTGTTGTTGTTGTTTTTGAGTTGGAGTCTCACTCTGTCACCCAGACTGGAGTGCAGTGGCCG
>NW_007257058.1:115320-150072 GCF_000164805.1 Carlito syrichta | reverse complement strand
ACAGGCATGTACTACCACGCCCGGCTGATTTTTTTTTGATTTATTGTAGAGATGAGGTCTCGCTGCCCAGGCGGGTCTTGCAATCCACTCGCGGCTCAGGCAATCCACTGCCCAGGCGGGCTCAGGCAATCCACTCACCTCAGCCTCCCAAAGGCGCGGGATTACAGGCTGAGCCACCAAGCCCAGCTTAGGGTTTTTATTTGCAAGCTCGAGCCTGGACCTCTGATGACAACCAACACAGCAGAGTCCACCCAAAGGCCCTGACTTCCTTAAGTAGATGCTTTTTATGCTTTTACACAAAGGGAGGAGGAGTTTGGGGGGACTTTTCAGTCTTGTTACCATTTAATTGGGTAGTAATCTCTGGTGGTCAGCTTAATCGTGGAAGATTGGCTAGCTTGACTCGGGCCGACCTTGGCCCACTAGCTGGGGAAGTTGCAGAGACATCTGGAAACTTAGGTGATTTCCCCCGGCACCTGATTGGTTGTTGCTAAGGGGAAAGTGGGACAAAGGAAGGGGTTGAAGCTTGTAACTGGGGCTTTGCAGTTTTTCGCATAACTGAAACTTTAAACAGTTACAGGTTATGTTTTAAAGCAGAAAACTAAAAGTGACTGTGCTATTGTCCACAAGCCGATTACATATTTATTGGGTTATAGCATGCTTTTAACCTAAGTCTATGGTATACTCTATTATGGTCCTCTCATTGTCTGACACATTTGGGAGACAGGC
The DNA here is from genome assembly GCF_000164805.1 of Carlito syrichta. Taxonomy (NCBI): domain Eukaryota; kingdom Metazoa; phylum Chordata; class Mammalia; order Primates; family Tarsiidae; genus Carlito; species Carlito syrichta. Next base: position 149,346 of record NW_007257058.1, on the reverse strand, counting down.
CAATCCACTCTCAGAGCTGATATGAGTTAAGGCAAAGGTAGTTTCAACTTTTATTTCATTTAACAGGATTTTCTAGTTTCTTGGACATCCAGAAACACCTTCCCCTGAACCATTTCACACCCAACCAAAAGGGCCTGATTACCCCTGAAGTCCCATAAGAAGAGGGAAACTCTGAGTGCAGCTTCAAGAACAATAGGCAGGAAGCCAGGCATCGTGGCAGTTGAATGGGGCTGCAGCTGGGAGCAGGGGGGTTGTCTTGTCTTCCCTGAGCTACCAGAGAGGGATCAGTGAGACTTGAACACGGTGGTTAACTTCTGTTTAATCTATGCATCACTGAACAGCACAGCTAATTGCTTGGCTTCCTCAAGAAAAGACATGAGTCACTCAATGTCTTACTGTGGCCTGATCATGGTTTATTCCAAGCAGGTGCCATTGTTCATTTATGTGCCCTTGAGATACCCAGGAAGTAAATAACACTTGTTGTACCCCTTCAACATGAACTAAATATTGACTCAATTCTTTAGTTAAAACAAATGAATTTTGCTCTAGTCTTTTTTCTGCTGATTCAGTGCCAAGGATATAGTTTCCCATTTATTTTCCTGGCTGTTGGGTCAGAGCTGTCCCTAGGCATTTCTATAAGTAACAGAAAGTTTATTAACTGGTGAGTTAATTGAGAAAATCATTGACCAAGCCACATGTGAGTGTACTGTGTGAGCAACCCTTGGACTGCCATAAAGGCTGGGGACTGGGAGGGAAAATTGGACCCAGCTGTGGCCTGCTTAGCGATTTTCTTTTAATGTGGGTCATTCCTTGAACTAGGACAGTCTGCAGGTGTTCCCTTTGTGCTTAGACAAACACTCAACTCTTAACCCTTGAAAGAAAGAAGCAGGAACAAAGGCCTGCTTGGGCATGTTGGAGGCAAAGAAATAATGGAGGGAAAAGCAGCAGGGCTTTTTCACACTGCAGATGCCTTCTCCTCCTCTGACTCTACTATACAATCTTCTAAATTTAGCTAGGACCGTATAGATCTGGATTCTTCCCCTTGCTTCCCTACCACTTTCTAGCTGGGTGACTTTTGGAAAGGTCCCTCTATTTCTCATCCTCCCTGAGCCATTGTTTAGGACACAATGAGGGTATGAATGGGGACATGAGGTAGGCAGAATACGGCCCCAAAGACATCTGTGCCCCAATCCCCAGAACGTGTACAAGTTACCTTATATGACAAATGGGACTTTGTAAATGTGATTAAATTTAGGATCTTGAGACGGGGATATTCCCCTGGATAATCTGGGTGTGCCTGTTGTACTCAACTGGGTCTTTTTAAGAGGGAGGCAGGTGATCAGGGAGGCAGAAGGCAATGAGATGACAGAAGCAGAGACTGGAGTGATGTGGCCCTGAGGTGGGGAACACAAGCAGTCCCTAAAAACTGAGAGAGTCAAGGAATGGGTTCTCCCCTGGCTCTTCAGGAGGTACCAGCCCTGCCAGTACTTTGACTTTTTAGCCCAGTGAAACTGACTTCTGGCCTCCAGAACTGTAAGAAGATAAATATGTGTTGTTTTAAGCCATCAAGTTTGTGGAAATTGCTTATAGCAGCCACAGGAAATGAATACAGGCTGACTTGTAAAGTCCTCCTATGAAAATGGAAGAATTTGCTGTGATGCAGCCAGAACCAGATGAGGCCAAAAGAAGTGGGCGTGTCTGATGAACCAGCAAGGTGTCAGCTGCAGGTGTCTGTTTGCATGAGCCCATTTGCAGGGAGAGAGGGTGCCTGTGTGGTTGGGCTTGTGTGGATGCTTGTCACCTGATCCTGTCTCATCGCCCAGATTAGAGTCCAAGCCCAATGAGGAGACGCTCCATGGACAAAGCTGAAAGAACTGTTTTCCTAGGTACCCTGAGAGCTTGTGGGTAGCAGCTTGTGCTGCCTTGGGACCCAAATCACAGGTCAGATACAGAAGGGGGCAGAGACATTTGCCCCATTTGTGTCATACACAACATAGCATAGCTACAGCCAGGAAGACAATGCCTAGCATATTTTGGCACCCTGAAGTCTACATCTAAAGACAGTAGCAGACTTCAACCTTGATCACTGCCAAGGTGGCAGTAGAGAAATGCCACCCTGCAGGCAGCAGACATTACTAAGAGTATGGAGCCAAAGACATGAAGTTCCCCTGAAGCTCCTCCATGCAGGGGGTTAAGCACAAGTCACCAGCATTAGGACCAACGTGTGTTGGTGCCCACTGACTGATAGGCTTTGCCTGCCTGTTGGCATCCACCAGTTTCTCTCCAGGATACCTGTTCCCTGGTGGATCCACTGACCTAGGTTCACAGCACAGATGTGACCACACCTCCCATTTTGTAAAGCATGTCTTATTCAGGGAAACTCATGTCTAATTCTCTGGAAAGAACACTTTCAGGTCTGTTCACTCCTTCTCCTCTGTAACACATAATCTGAGTCCCCCTGGAGAGCCATGAAACACGGTGGCAAGCAGATGCCAGGTGCCCCCAGGTATCTCCTTCTGCCTCTGTCCCTTCCCTCTCTCATGTTTCCTTCCTGCTACTCACTACCCTCCGCACTGATCTTGTTCATTACTGGCTTGCTCACTGTGGCTTCACGAGAGCAGAGGCTTTGCCTTTCCCTCCGCATGAACTATCTGGCCTTTCATTGCTGCACCACACACCGCAGCACTCAAACATTGGTAAATTAACGAGCTGGTGCCCCAAGCATGATGGCTGAGGATGGAGGGCGGGCGTCAGGGACTTGAAAGACGCGCGGCGCGTCTCTGAGTTCACTGCTCATTGTGCCGGAAGATCTTGGAAACTGGCCAAGTGGAAAAGGCATAGGAAGCCCGTGGAGCAATCTCTCCATCCTGATGGCCAGAGGGAGGGTCAGTGAAAAACTCTGGAAGGCCATCCTGGTTCTCCTGCTGCCTGAGTTGACTCTTCCCTGAAGGTGATGGAGATATTGCGGGTGGGGGAGGGAGGAGGAAGCCAGAGGGGTTTCTCCTTGGGAGTCTTTCTCTTTCTGCCTTCTCCTCCTTGGCCTTGTTTTGTAGGATCATTACAGACTGCATCTTCTGCCCCCACCACTGTCCTGCCTGTTCTCCCTTCTCAAACTTGGCTTCTTCTGTCAAGTGTTAAAAATATTCTGGAAAGTTCATTCTAGTTGCCTAGTGCTTAGGAAAGCCTCACAAAAGGATCTTAGTGTCACTGTAAGTTTTCCTCTCATCCTCAGCTTCAGGAATGGGATGTTCTGAGTAATTCTAGAATTTTAAAATTTGTGGTACCAAGGTGTGGTGGAGGAAGAAGGGAGAAAGAGAGAACCTCTTTGTTTAAGCCAGGCTGTCTCCTTCTGGAAGTCAGTCCTCAAAATCCTAAATGTTCTTGATCTCAGAGGCAATGCTTGTATGTGGTGGGGACCATTCCCCCCATCCCCTCCCCATCCATCTTAAACTGACACTTCTGTAAAATACAATGAAAAATAAGTAACTAGAACAACAAAGACAAAACACAACCTCACTGATCATGTATTTGCATGTGGCAACATCAAAATGCTGTAAAGGTTTCTAAATGCTTACTCTGCATTTCTGCAAATAACCCGCTGAGGATGTATAATAAATGTTTGTACACTGGTACCAATCCACAGAGTGCACTTTGAGATCACAGTGTAGATTAATGGATAGATGACTTGTTAGTTAAAGGCTAGAGTCCTGAAAGTTTTCCTCATTCTTTAGTACACAAATCTATAGCCAGACTTTCTCAATAGGCAAGGAAAAAGAAAGGCCACTCTGATGGTTTACTACTCACTCCTGTCTTACTATAGGAGAAAAGTGAGTTCCAATAAATTGAAGGTCACCAAAGTCACTGTCTCCTTGGCAGCAGACAGAGGTTGTCTCATTGAGCTGTCCAGGACTGCCAAGAAAGGGAGGAGCCACATTTTCGTCATGAGGGAAGACTCGAGGTGGGGTTGGGTCAGAGACTAGAGGTGGCCCGGATCCCTCTACCTGTCCTGATGGGGAAGCTGGCCTGCACGAGAGGAGTCATTACTGCTGTGTTAGCTTTGAGACTTAGGATGGATAATTGTACCATGATTTCAATGCTGTGATGACTCAATTTACAAAATGGTTATTGGTGGTTAGGTTACTGCATGGTAGGCTCTTGCGGCATTATCTCCAGCGACCCTTTTAGGTTTTTCCGTTGTTATCATTGTTACTTTACAGACAAGGTAACTTGCCTTGAAGAGCTAGAGTGTCCAGCCAATGAGCTGAAGTTGGTGCAAGAAGCTATTTATGATGTTTTGGAAAAAGATTCCTGGCACAGGGTTCCACAGAGCCAAAGACCTCTGTGCATTGAAACTATGTTAGAGCCGGGCTTGGTGGCTCAGCCTGTAATCCCGCGCCTTTGGGAGGCTGAGGTGAGTAGATTGCCTGAGCCCGCGGGTTCAAGACCCGCCTGGGCAGCGAGACCGCATCTCTACAATAAATCAAAAAATCAACTGGGCGTGGTAGAGCATACCTGTAATTCCGGCTACTCAGAAGGCTGAGGCGGAAGGATCGCCGGAGCCCAGCAGGTCGAGGCTGCGGTGGCTGGGAGCGGCCACTGCACTCCAGTCTGGGCGACAGAGTAAGACTCCAACTCAAAAAAAAAAAACAAAACAACAAAAAACTTGAGCATGCCTTAGAAGCACCTGGAGGACTTGTTATTGCATGGATTGCTAGGCTCCCAACCCCAGGGTTCTGACCTCGTAGGTCTGGGTGAGACAGGAAAATTTGCATTCAGCAAAGCAGCACATCATGCTAAGGCTCCTGGCCCCTGGCTCACACTTTGGGAAGCCCCGGTAGAGAGACAGGTAGAGCTGTGTGCTGGGACACATCGAATAGGGTTATTGCTCCCTGGGTGACACTGTATGGAAGGGTGGAAGGCCTGGTGATATCTCTTGTCCACTGCAGGGAACTCCCACCTCCTCTTTCTTATGAACTGCTTGCAGTTAAGTTAGTTCTAAAAAAAAACAGGCTCTCTAGATTCAGCAGTCATATCCAGAGAACTTTGGGGCACGATGGCTCAAAAACAGATGCTCTGATACCTCCTTGGGTTGTGTTGCCAGCTCAGAGCAGAGTAGATGTTTGCTAAATGCTCAAATAGATTCTCTCAGAATAATAATCCTGTGAATTCTGGTATATCCTCTGAGTGAGAGGAAGAGCTGAGAATATTCTTCCGCCTCTCCAAATCATTTTACTTATTTTCAGAATTGGAGATGTACTAACCCAGCCCAGAAATGACAAGGTGATATGGTTTGGATATTTGTTCCCACCAGAGCTCATGTTGAAATATGATTACCATGTTGAAATATGATTACCATGTTGAAATATGATTACCAGGTGGGGCCTGGCGGGAGGTGTTTGGATCATGGAAGCCCATCCTTCATGAATGGAGGAGCCAATGACTTGGTGCCCACCTGGAGGTAATGAGTGCATTCTCTAAATTCACACGAGTGCTGGTTGCTTTTGGTTTTGTTTTTTTTGGCTTTTTTGAGTTGAATCTCACTCCGTCGCCCAGGCTGGAGTGCAGTGGCAAGCTCATGGCCACCCCAGCGTCGACCTGCTGGGCTCTGGCAATACTTCCGCCTCAGCCTTCCAAGTAGCTAGAACTATAGGCGCACGCTACTACAGCCGGCTATTTTTTTTTTTTTTCGAGTTGGAGTCTCACTCTGTCGCCCAGACTGGAGTGCAGTGGCCGCTCCCGGCCACCGCAGCCTCAACCTGCTGGGCTCCGGCGATCCTTCTGCCTCAGCCTTCCAAGTAGCTGGAACTACAGGAGCGCGCTACCACGCCCGGCTAATTTTTGATTTATTGTAAATATAAGGGCTCGTCAAGTTGCCCAGGCGGGTCTCAAACCCGCGGGCTCAGGCAATCCACTCCCTCAGCCTCCCAAACCGAGGGATTATAGGCTAAGCCACCGAGCCCGGCTTATTATTATTATTTTTAATTGTAGAGATGAGGTCTCGCCAAGTTGTCCAAGCTGTTCTCAAACTATGGGCTCAGGCAATCCGCTCTCCTAGGCCTTCCAAAGTCCTGGGATTACCGGCTTGAGCCACTGCACCCAGCTGTGCTGGTTGTTTAAAAAAGTCTGGAGCCTCCTCCTCTCTGTTGTTCCCGCTCTCACCATGTGACATGTCAGCTCCCCTCCTCTTTCACTATGAGTAAAATCTTCCGGAGGCCCTCACTAGAAGTCAAGCATATATCGATGTCATGCTTCTTACACAGCCTGCAGAACGAGCCAAATAAAGTTCTTTATAAATCACCCAGCCTCTGGTGTTCCTTTACAGCAAAGCAAAACGGACTAAGACAAAAGGGAACGCAGTGGAAAATGAGATTTCATAGGGTAATGGAAATTTTATCCAAGAAAATGAAGAAATCAGCCGGGCTTGGTGGCTCAGCCTGTAATCCCGCGCCTTTGGGAGGCTGAGGTGAGTGGGTTGCCTGAGCCCGCGGGTTCGAGACCCGCCTGGGCAGCGAGACCTCATCTCTACAATAAATCAAAAAAAAAAAAAAAAAAAAATCAGCCGGGCGTGGTAGCACATGCTTGTAATTTTGGCTACTCAGAAGGCTGAGGCGGAAGGATTGCCAGAGCCCAGCAGGTCGAGGCTGCGGTGACCGGGAGCGGCCACTGCACCCCAGTCTGGGCGACTGAGTGAGACTCCAACTCAAAAAAAAAAAAAGAAAGAAATAAAGAAAATGAAGAAATCAACCCAGCACTCCCTCAGCCCAGGTAGACAGGCTCCCAGTACACTAGAACCCAACTCTGCACCTGGTAAGTGACACTGCATTGTGCCAGGCAACTGATTCTGCCTAAAAGGGAATCTGTCTGTGTGACGATGTTAGACCTGATGGGTGGGACTATTATTTTAGGACCAACTTGGCCCTGATCTTACTTTCACATCAAGCATGTGAAAACTCAGCCCCTTCCATGTTACATCTAATCTATTTTGTTACCAATTTTGAGAGAGTTTTCTAATTTTACTTTTGAAATGATTTAGTTATACGAAATATTTAATGTGTCATCGGCCATGATTTCTTAGCAGTCGTGCATATTTGGAAACTTTTTGTGATGTCAAAGAAATCTAACCTATGTTATTTTTAAATGTTGCAAAACTCGAACAGTCAATTTAATCATCAAGGAATTAACAAAATGTGACATTTTGTGTGGATATTTTAACGTTTATTAATTCCAATGTTGTGATTTCTTATTTTGGAGCTAATAGAATTTTGTTTCTTCTGCTTTTAATCATTTTCAGAGGCACATAGAACCAAGCACTGTCTTTTTCTTTTGTTTTAGTCAGAGTCTCACTCTATCACCCAGGATGGAGTGCAGTGGCACAATCACAGCTATCACAGCCTTGACCTGCTGGGCTCAGACGATCCTTCTGCCTCAGCCTTCCAAATAGCTGGAATTACAGGAGCATGCCACCACGCCTGGCTAATTTATTTATTAATTATAGAGACGAGGTCTTACCGAGTTGCCCAGACTGGTCTCAAACCCCTGGGCTCAGGTAATCCTCTCACCTCCACCTCCCAAAGTGCTGGGATTACAAGTGTGAACCACCATGTCTGGCACCACTGTCTTTTTTAGTACCTAAGGATTAAAATAGCATTTCTCCTGAAAACCAGAACAAGGTTACCCACTCTCACCCCTCCTGTTCAACATAGTGTTGGAAGTCCTAGATAGAGCAATCAGACAAGGAAATCAAGGATATCCAAATAGGAAAAGAGAACATTAAGTTATCCCTCTTTGCTGATATTATCATACACCTTGAAAATCCAAGAGAATCTGTCAAAAACCTCCTTCCACTGATGAAGGACTTTGGCAATGTCTCAGGGTACAAAATAAACATGCAAGCCAGGCTCAGTGGCTCAGCCTGTAATCCCACGACTTGGGAGGCTGAGGTGAGTGAATTGCTTGAGCTCGAGGGTTCGAGACCCGCCTGGGCAACTTGGTGAGACCCCCATCTCTACAATAAATCAAAAAATTAGCCGGGTGTGGTAGCGCGTGCCTGTATTTCCGGCTACTTGGAAGGCTGAGGCAGAAGGATCGCCGGAGCCCAGCAGGTCAAGGCTGCGGTGGCCGGGAGCGTGCCACTGCACTCCAGTCTGGGCAACAGAGTGAGACTCCAACTCAAAAAAAATAAAAAATAAAAAATAAACATGCAAAGGACAGTTGCATTCTTATATACCAAGAACAAATAGGCTGAGAACAAATAAAAAGCACAATCCCATTCACAATAGCCACACACACAAAAAAACAAAACAAACAAACAAAAAGAACTAACTTGGCATTTTCCTAACCAGAGAAGTGAAAGACCTTTACACCAAAAACTACAGAACACTGCCCAAAGAAATCAAAGAAAAAAATATTCCATACTCATAGGTTGAAAGACTCAACAATGTTAAGATGCCCATCCTACCAAAGGCAATCTACAGATTCAATGCAATACTCATTAAATTGCCAACATCATTCTTCTCAGACCTAGAAACAACAATACAAAAATTCATATGGAAACATAAAAGACCACAAATAGCCAAACAATTCTTAGCAAAAGAAATAAAGTGGAAGGAATCACACTTTCAGACTTTAAATTTTACTAGAAGCTGGGCTTGGTGGCTCAGCCTGTAATCCCATGCTTTGGGAGGCTGAGGTGAATGGATTGCCTGAGCCCGCGGGTTCGAGACTCACCTGGGCAACTCGGCGAGACCTCATCTCTACAATAATTCAAAAAATTAGCTGGGCGTGGTAGCGCGCGCCTGTAGTTCCAGCTACTTGGAAGGCTGAGGCGGAAGGATCGCCAGAGCCCAGCGGGTCGAGGCTGTGATGGCCGGGAGCGGCCACTGCACTCCAGTCTGGGTGATGGAGTGAGATTCCAACTCAAAAAAAAAAAAAAATTGACTAGAAAGTTACAATAATCAAAATAGCCTGAAGCCGGGCTCGGTGGCTCAGCCTGCAATCCCGTGCCTTGGGAGGCTGAGGTGAGTGGACTGTCTGAGCCCGCAGGTTCGAGACCCGCCTGGGCAACTCAGCGAGACCTCATCTCTACAATAAATCAAAAATTAGCCAGGCGTGGTAGCGCGCCTGTAGTTCCAGCTACTCGGAAGGCTGAGGCGGAAGGATCGCCGGAGCCCAGCAGGTCGAGGCTGCGGTGGCTGGAAGCGACCACTGCACTCTTGTCTGGGTGACAGAGTGCGACTCCAACTCAAAAAAAAAAAAAAGAAAGTTAAAAAAAAATAAAAAGTCGGTAAAAGACATGAATAGACACTTCTCAGAAGAAGACATACAAGCAGCCAACAGATACATGAAAAGATGCTCAGCTTCACTACTCATCAAAGAAATGCAAATTAAAACCACACTGAGATACCACCTAAGTCCAGTCAGGATGGCCATCATCAATAACTCAAAAAACAACAGATGCTGGAAAAGATGTGGGGAAAGGGGAATGCTTCTACATTGTTGGTGGGAGTGTAAACTAGTACAACCTCTGTGGAAAACAGTGTGGCGATTCCTAAAAGATCTAAAAATCGACTTTCCATACAACCCACAACCCAGAAACCTTTCCATACAACCTGGAGGAACAGAAATAATTCTACCAAAAAAAAAAAAAAAAAAAAAGAAAACCCTGCACATGCATGTTTATTGCAGCACTAGTCACAATAGCAAAAACATAGAACCAACCCTGCTGCCCATCAAAAGTGGACTGGATAAGAAAAATGAAGTACGGCCGGACTTGGTGGCTCAGCCAGTAATCCCAGCACTTGGGAAGGCTGAGGTGAGTGAATTGCCTGAGCCCGTGGGTTCATGACCCACCTGGGCAAGTTGGTGAGACCTCATCTCTACAATAAATCAAAAATTAGCCGGGTGTGATAGCGGGAGCCTGTAGTTCCAGCTACTTGGAAGGCCGAGGTGGAAGGATCGCTGGAGGCTAGCAGGTCAAGGTTGCGGTGGCGGGGAGCGTGCCACTGCACTCCAGTCTGGGTGACAGAGTGAGACTCCAACTGAAAAAAAAAGAAAAAAAAATGAAGTACATATACACAAATATTACGCAGCCATAAAGAAGAACAAAATTATGGATTTTGCAGCAACTTGTATAGTTTAGAGTCTGTCATACTCAGTGATCTATCCCAGAAACAATGAACTGAGTACCACATGCTCTCACTTATAAGCAGACCCTGAACATTTATCATAATACTGTAAAAAAAGGTTTGACATTAGCGGGACACTGCTGGGGAAAATAGGGGGAGTGGCACATAACATCAATAAGGGAACCTGATCTCAAACTAGGCAAAGGGAACCAAAGGGAGGCCCAAAATTTACCTGTACGATGACCACTTATCTACCTGATCCTGAATTGCACCCCACATCTTTAAAACAATAAAAGAGAATTTTGTTTATCATCCAACCTTTAAAGTGTGGTCAATGTCTAAGAAGGCAGCCATCTTTACTGTGTATTCCTGATGTATCTCAGACATACCACCCAGGATCTTTGGCGGGCAGTGATGTTCTTAGCTGTTTGAGAAGCTGTGAAATGGAAGATTCTCCTACAGAATGTCTGAGGTAAGTGCCCTTGGCCTCACTGAGAGCCTGTGGGTTGGAAGGAGGCCCTGCTGCTGAGCTCCAGGCACACTCACCAGGACCCATTTGGTTCTGTTTCACTCCACGGCACTCATGATCAATTTTCCAACTGCATCTTCCACCGTATGCAACAGGGAGTATTTTCTGGTTTTTCCTGACCTGAAAAGCAGCCCAACCACAATGAGGGGGCATGGGAAGAAGCAGTAGAGCAGTTGTGGCATGAGTAATGAGTAAGAGCCTAGTAACAACAACAGCTATATCACCTTTGTATTAGTAATAATAGCTAAGATTAATTGCGTTTACTATGTGACCGGTTCAATGATGTGTGTCTTATGTACATTTATTTTTTTGAGACAGGATTTTGCCCTGTAGCCCAGGCTGGAGTGCAGTGACATGATCCCAGCTTACCTTCTGGGCTCAAGCGATCCTCCCACCTCAGCCTCCCCAGTAGCTGGGACTACAGTCACGCACCATCACTCCCAGCTCTTTTTTTTTTTTTTTTGAGTTGGAGTCTCACTCTGTCACCCAGACTGGAGTGCAGTGGACGCTCCCGGCCACCGCAGCCTTGATCTGCTGGGCTCCGGCGAGCCTTCCGCCTCAGCCTTCCAAGTAGCCGGAATTACAGGCACGCGCTACCACGCCCGGCTGATTTTTTGATTTATTGTAGAGATGAGGTCTCGCTGCCCAGGCAGGTCTCGAACCCACGGGCTCAGGCAATCCACTCACTTCAGCCTCCCAAAGGCGCGGGATTACAGGCTGAGCCACCGAGCCCGGCTACTCCCAGCTCTTTAAAAAAATTTTTTGTAGAGACTGGCTTTCAGTATGTTGCCCAGGCTGGTCTGAACTCCTGGGCCCTAGTGATGCTCTGGCCTCAGCCTGCCAAATTGCTGGGATTACAGGCATGAGCCACGACACCTGGTTATGTACGTCATTTATTTGAATCCTTAACTAACCCAGTGAGGTTCTGGGTTCTGTTTTTACTTTCATTTTACAAATGAGGAAAAGGAGGCCCAGAGAGGTTAAGGAGCAGTCCCTAAGTCACACAGAGAGTGGCAGCAGAGCCAGGACTTGAACCCAGGAATATCAGACTCCAGAGCTGTTGGCCACTGCCTTGCTGGAAACAAAGACCCACTCTCTTATTTTCAAGCTGAAACTGTGTTTGGGATTACCTTTGAACAAGATAGCAGACACTGTGGAAATAGTTGGGACCTTTGGAAGGTAAATAGCTTCCTTGGGATTGATGAGATTAATAAAAACCTACATCTTATGACCAAGGTTTAAATTCATTCTGGCTTTAATTCACTTCATCATTATGAGGGCAAAGAACCGTTAACTTCCTGATAGGCCTATCTTGGTTGATGTAGTTAAAAGACATTGCTGGTAAATTAAAGAACATTTTTGCCTTCTTTTCCTGAATGAAAAGTCAATAAAGATGGTGTAGAAAAGCACTTGTGTCCCCACCATAGAATCTCACCATTACAGATGTATTCTTTGGGGTTAAGACATGATTGTTTCTAGAAGTCTTCTGTCCTCAGCTCTCCTCAACAAAATGAGCTGTCTTATTTGGCTGTGTATCTAAGGCCACCTTGCCCAACCCCTATCTTGCTGTGTGACCTTCAGTGTTAGGTGTGCCAGGGGAGGGGGAGGCAGAGGAGATGCTGGCGACCTGGCTTCTGCCCTGAACTGTTTGCCATCCAACAGCAGAAACAAGACATGGACTTAAGTCATTACAATTCAAGGAGGTAAAAGTGTGAATAACATGACATGAGACTTCAGAGACAGATGACTCTCAGGTCACTGAGGAAATGATCCAGGCACATAGTAAGTACAATTTTAGAGCAACAACTCCCCCAAAAAGCTACATCTTTGGGTGGCCAGGGGCAAGGACACTTCAGAAGACAGAGGGAGGTGAGCCTGATGTCATCTTCCACCTTCATGGCTGAATCTCTTTCTGAGTAACTGGCCCTGGTATTCCTTTCGCGCCCAAGCAAAGATCTCACCCCAATAGCCCCTTTATCTCTGGGTTGGTGTCCATCGCTTTGCAGATAGAAGGAAGCAGAAGGTTCAGGAGATCTATTGAGTGTTTGTTTAGATAGTGACTTGACATGCATAGTCTTTAGGTGGGTCTGCAACAAGAAGCCCTCAAAACCTGTGCTTAAAGAGAGTGCTCAATTTCTGGAGACCAGAACAAGAGCCAAGAAAGACAATTGGGCCGGGCTCAGTGGCTCAGCCTGTAATCCTGCGCTTTGGGAGGCTGAGGTGAGTGGATTGCCTGAGCCTACGGGTTCAAGACCCACTTGGGCAACTTGGTGAGACCTCATCTCTACAATAAATCAAAAATCAGCCGGGCGTGGTAGCAGGTGCCTGTAGTTCCAGCTACTTGGAAGGCTGAGGCTGAAGGATCGCCGGAGCCCCGCAGGTTGAGGCTGCAGTCTGGGTGATAGAGTGAGACTCCAACTCAAAAAAAAAAAAAAAAAAAAAGACAATTGGACCTTCTATTGGTGACTGGCTAAGGAAGGATGGTAGGTGCCCTTTACTTGTGGTGACATTCCCGAGATGCAACAGGAAGTGAGGGGAACGTGGGGGACCTGGACACTAGGCTTTGGAGAATAAGACTGGATTTCAAAGAGCCCCAGCAGCCTAGCGATAAGGCCAGAAGCAGAGCTCACGCAGTTCAAAAGGGTCTTGTTACCCTGCATGTGCCTGCCTGGATGAAAGGTCAGCGTTGCTTTCCCAAAGCCTCTGTGGGATTCTAGTACACAACTCTGGGTTGTATTCTCAGACCCCCCCCCCAGCTAAGGGGGTCTGAGGAGACTTGTGAAGGAAATCAAAGGTTTAAAAATTGAAACGTCATTCAAGGTTAAAGAGGAAGGATTTTCTTGGTTTTGGAGTATGTGTGTCAGGGATGAGATGGTATCTGTCAATATTAGATTTTTTTTTCAGCATATGGAAAGTTTTTTCTTTGAGAATCAACTATCTTCCATTCCTACTCAGTACCCAGCAGGCTTCACTGAGTTTGAAGAACAGAGAGAGGACTTGGAGTAGAGGTAGGGATTAACTTCTGTCCATTGTTGATCATCAGAGAATGCTGATAAGCACTGGAGGCATATCAAAAGGAGAATTTCAAAACAGTTATGATTAACTTAATCTCCCAGAAGTGCATAAAATTGCATATTTGAAAAGTCCTTTCTGCATAATATCTCACATTTTAAAAATTAGACTGATTCTCATCAGTAAGACCCTACATAGGGCAAGAATTAGAAGTTAAGTTCAGTCATGGTGGCTCATGCCTATAAAATCCCAGTACTTTGGGGGGCCGAGGTGGGAGGATTGCTGGAGCCCAGGAGTCTGAGATCAGCCTGGACAACATAGTGAGACTTGGTTTCCATACAGAAAAAAAAAAATCAAGAAATTAGCTGAGTGTGGTGGCACGTACTTGTAGTCCTAGCTACTTGGGTTGCTGAGGTGGAATGATTGCCTGAGCCCAGGAGATCAAGGCTGCCATGAGCCATGATCATCGTGATCATATTACTGCACTCCAGGCTAGGTGATAGAGTGAGACCCTGATTCAAAAAAAATAAAAATAAAAATAATAAGTTAATGACTGCTCCAGGATTCTGTTAGGTTGGGAATGTTCCAGTTTGGTATTCAAATGATAAGAAAAAGTACATGGAGGTGCCTTTCTTTCTACCTTTTGAAAATGCCTTGGTGAGACCTCATCTCTACAATAAATAAAAAATTAGCCAGGCGCCTGTAATTCGGCTACTCGGATGATTGAGGCGGAAGGATCGCCAGAGCCCAGCAGGTCAAGGCTGCGGTGGCTGGGAGCAGCCACTGTACTCCAGTCTGGGCGACAGAGTGAGACTCCAACTCAAAAAAAAAGAAAAGAAAAGAAAAGAAAATGCCTAGGAATGGACAAGTGCAGACTCTGGGTATAGGAAGTCTTTGAACTTCCAGTGTTATCGAGTGAGTTTGCTTCCAGATGTGTGCAGAAGCCAATATTATGGCACTAGCTTTTGAGAAAAGAAAGACTTTATTGCAGCACCAGTTGGCAAGGAGACAGGAGGCAGGCTCAAATCTGGCTCTCTGATTTGGGGTCTGGGGCAAATATTAAAGGATCAGAAGGCAAGAAAAAGGATGTAGGAATGTATGCCTGGCAGAGTCTGATCGGAGGGTATCAAATTTGGCCTTTTATGGTAAAGTATATTGAGGCAGATTTTAACCCTGGATCTTCTGGAAGAGTTCTAGCATCCAGTTTCTAGTCAGGCCTTCTTGGTTTTGAGGTTCTGGGTGTTGTTAGTGATCAAAGCTTTTTCTATTGTGCATGCCCAGGCTACATGACTTGTGGCAGTTTGGACTGGACCTCTGGTTATACCATTATTCTCTGAATCCTTCTCTCTTCTCCCCTTGTATGACTCTATCCCAAGCAAAGCATCTGTGGAGGTCAGCTGCTGCTGTGGAATATAGTTTGAAAGTGGTTCACAGCCGGGCTCGGTGGCTCAGCCTGTAATCCCATGCTTTGGGAGGCTGAGGTGAGTGGATTGCCTGAGACCCACCTGGGCAACTTGGCGAGACCACATCTCTATAATAAATAAAAAAATCAGCCGGACATGGTAGTTTGTACCTGTAATTCCGGCTACTTGGAAGACTGAGGCAGAGGATCGCCAGAGCCCAGCAGGTCGAGGCTGAGGTGGCCAGGAGTGGCCACTGCACTCCAGTCTGGGCGACAGAGTAAGACTCCAACTCAAAAAAAAAAAAAAGTCGTTCACATCTCCACCCAGCTTGCATGTACAACTGAACGCAGGTTATTGTCAGGAACAAGGGGGCTCTGAAGGTGAAAAAAGACGGAGGGGGTAACTCGGAGATTAATATGACCTTCAGGGGCAGTGAGGGAATAAGATTCACTGCTGATCAAGGTGGAAGATTTGGGCACTTTGGGTCTGGCACAAACCCACAACCCTTCTTGAAAATCAAAAGCCTTCAAAATTTGCTTACTCTTTGGCTGGTATTTCACACTATGCAATTTACTACTCGAACAAAATACACAAAGGTATATAAATATAGTTTAAACTTTTTGAGAAAAGTTGGAAATAACCAAATTGTCCATTAATGGGGGACTAATCAAGCAAATTACAGGATGTCTACTCAACCAAAATTCCTAAGTGGATCTCTATTTATTAACATGGAAAAAATGTATAGATCATGTTGCTGAGTTTAAAAAAAAGAGACATAGATATAGTTATCCTGATTCCTCCCACTAAGTACAGCTAAACACCCTAAGTATTATATGTAAAACAAACATAAGAAGACTTTGTAAAGTGGAGAGAGGAAGGCAAATTGCCTAAAGACCTCATGACCCAAGGAATGACATGTGAATTCCTTGGTTTTCTTTTTGCCTACTATGATCAAGATTACACACTAGAGGAGCTAATAACCTGAAATACCAATGGGTAGAGACAAAGAAATCGCCAAGAAAAGCTCTAGCCAAAGTTACCAGGAAAGGGACAGTCAAGCAACACAGAAAACTCTTAGAGAGCAACCACTCTACACCAGCAAAATATCATAGAAGAAACTATGGTTCCACCTCCACTCAAGCCAGCAAAGCTGAGTGGAAAGCATAGACTTCCACCATCACCCCCACACAATTCCAGGCCCCGCACACACACTCTGGGGTGCTATCAGAGAAGGCCAAAGGGGAAGATAGAACTTGCTGTAATAAGCAAACCTTCCACCCTCACCCAGCCCACAGTGTTGCCTGAGAACACCTAAGGAGCCTGGATTTCCACTGCTGTCCAGAGATTATGAGGTACCTCTTTCCTTCCTCACTGTGGTAGTGTCAGAGGAAGGCTAGTAGAGAGCTAGAACTTCCAACCTTGCATAACAACAACAAGGAACCCTTCTCTTCTCTGCGTCAATGGAGGCTAAGTACAGAACCTAAAATTCTATCTTTACCTAGCAATAACAAGGTGGCTCCTTGCCACCTACCAGAGTGGTGTCCTAGAAGACCTGTTGAAACACAAGAGTTAAATAAGATCCACAGTCTCATACCCAAATGTTCAGGTTTCAATAAAAATTACTCATTATTCAGCTGGGCGTGGTAGCGCATGCCTGTAATTCCGGCTACTTGGAAGGCTGAGGCGGAAGGATTGCCAGAGCCCAGCAGGCGAGGCTGCGGTGGCTGGGAGCGGCCACTGCACTCCAGTCTGGGCGACCGAGTGAGACTCCAACTCAAAAAAAAAAAAATTACTCATTATACCAAGCACTGATAAGATCTCACCTTGAGTAAAAAAACACAACTGACACCAGCACTAAAATGACACACATTTAGAGTTATCTGACAAAGATTTTAAAGCAGCCATCATAAAAATGCTCCAACAGGCAATTGCAAATATGCTTGATATAAATAAATAAAATAGAAATTCTCAGCACTGAAATAGACATCTCAGTAAATAGACAAAAGAGTCAAAGAAGAACCAAATGGAAACTTTAGAGCTGAAAAACACAATGAAAAAGTAAAAACTGAATGAATTGACTAAATGGTAGAATGGAAAAGACAGAGACAAGATCATGATCTTGATGATAGAAACATAGAAATTACCCAATCTGAACAAAAGAGAGAAAATAGACTAAAAAATAAAGTGAAAACAAACAAAAAACAAAAACAGAGTCTAAGGGACCGATGGGACTGTAACAAAACACTATGTCATCACAGCCTCAGGAGGAGAGGCAAAAGAGGGTAGGACTGAGAGGCATCCAAGGAAATAATGACTGAAAATGTCTCTAATTTAGCAAAAGATATAAATCTACAGATTCAAATAGCTGAATGAACCCCAAACGGTATGAGCCCAGAGTAATATATGCCAAGAATTATCACAGTCAATTTCTGAAAACGAGTAAAAGATCTTTAAAGCATCCATAGAGACACGATACTTTACTTATAAGGTAAAAACAAAAGTTTAAGGGAAAAGACAAACACCAACCAAACAACAAACCAAAAAAATCACATTTGAATGAAAGCAGATTTTTCTTTTAATTTAATTTAATTTTAATTTTTATTATAAAGATGTGGGGTACAATTCAGGGTTAGGTATACAAACATTGATTATGCAGGTACCCTTGTTGATGAGGTATGCCCCTCCCTCCCCTAGCAGTTTCCTCAACTGCCAATTCCACCCCCCCCCCAATTTCCCATTACTGCCAAACGAAAGCAGTTTTTCTTTTCTTTTTTTTTTTTGGGTTGGAGTCTCACTCTGTCACCTAGACTGGAGTGCAGTGGCCGCTCCCGGCCACCGCAGCCTCGACCTGCTGGGCTCCAGCGATCCTTCCGGCGATCCTTCCGCCTCAGCCTTCCGAGTAGCCGGAATTACAGGCGCACACTACCACACCTGACTGATTTTTAAATTTATTGTAGAGATGAAGTCTCACCAAATTGCCCAGGCAGGTCTCGAACCCGCGAGCTCAGGCAATCCACTCACCTCAGCCTCCCAAGGCACGGGATTACAGGCTGAGCCACCAGGCCTGGCTGAAAGCAGATTTTTCTACCAGACACCATGGCAGCCAGAAGACCCAGTGGCACCACACTCTTCCAAGTGCTAAAGGAAAAAAACCACCAACCTAGAATCCTATATCCAGTGAAAATATATTTTATGAATACAGAGAAAATTAAAAGAATTTGTTGCCTGCAGATATAAAAGAAATGATAGAATGAAAAAGGAAACTTGGATATTATACACCTATTGGAACAGATAATATTTTTTAAAAAGAGCAACAAAACCAAATGCTGGTAAGAATGTGGAGAAACTGGCTCCGTCATACATGGTTGATGCAAATGCAAAAGAGTACAACCACTCTGGGAAATGATTTTGCAGTCTCTCAAAAAAACTAAACATACACTTATCATGTGACCACTTGAGTATTTATCACAGATAAATGAAGGCTATGTCCTCACAAAAATCTATACATGAATGTTCATAATAGCCCCCAGTAGCTTTATTTGTAATAGCTCCAAACTGGAAACAACCAAAGTGCTCCTCAATTAAGTGAATAATTAAACACACTGTTGTCCATTACAATGGAATGTACCTATACAATGGAATGATACTCAGCAATAAAAAGGAATGAGTTATTAATACATACAACAACTTGGATGAATCTCAAAGTCAATCTCAGAAGGTCACATACTCTATGATTCCATGTATCATTCTCAAAATGTAAAAATTTTAGAGATGTAGAACAAATCAGGGGTTTGCAGGGGCTAAGGATACTGAGGTCTAAGGAACGGGGGAAGTTGTGAGTATAAAGTGTAGAACAGTGAAGATCTTTGTGGTGATAGAATGGTTCCATATCTTGATTGTGGTGATAGTTACACAATACAAATCTACAGGTGTGACAGAATGGCATAGAGCTATACACACACATTGTACCCATGCCAATGTCCTGGTTTTGATATTGTATTATAATTGTGTAAGATATAACCATTAGAGGAACTGGGAAAAGGTCGCAGGGAACTTCTCTATTCTATCTTTGAAATTTCGATGCATATTTAATTATTTAAAAATACATTTTTTTGTAAAAGAATCACTTAGCTTTATTTGTAGGTGGATGTATCTATGTAGAGAGCCATCTGGAAGGATACTTGTCACATTTTTGAGAGATTATTACTGAAAGGTGACTTTTGGGAGTTATTTTCACTCTCTTTTTCATATTCTATGTATTGTTTGAATTATTTTTTATTTTTATTTTTATTTTTTGGGTTGCCTCACTCTGTTGCCCAGGCTGGAGTGCAGTGGCCTGCTCATGGCCACCCCAGCGTCCACCTGCTAGGCTCCAGTAATCCTTCTACCTCAGTCTTCCAAGTAGCTGGAACTACAGGCACGTGCTACCATGCCCAGTTAATTTTTTATTTATTGTAGAGATGACATCTCGCCAAGTTGCCTGAGCTGGTCTCAAACCCACAGGCTCAGGCAATCTACCTGCCTCAGCCTCCCAAATTGCTGGAATTATAGGCTGAGCCACCGAGCCCGGCCTGTTTGAATTATTGTTATCATCATCATTATTATTTTTGAGTTGGAGTCTCACTCTATGGCCTAGGCTGGAGGGAAGTGGTACACTCATGGCCACCCCAGTGTCTAACCGCTGGGCTCTGGCGATCCTTCCACTTCAGCAATCCTTCTGCCTCAGCTGTCCAAGTAGCTGGAACTACAGGTAGCGCTACCATGACCGGCTAGTTTTTTATTTATTGTAGAGACAAGGTCTTGCCAAGTTGCTGGGACTGGTCTCAAACCCATGGGCTCAATCAATCCATTCCCCTCAGCCTCCCAAAGTGCTGGGATTACAGGCTGAGCCACCAAGCCCCGCCTGCAGGACACTGGGAAGGGGAAGGGAAAACGGAAAGAACACATTCCATTTTGCCTTGGACTGGGATGGGAGTGGTAGTGTAAACTCTGGGTGATTGAATGACTTTGGGATCCAAGGCTTTTTTAGACCCAGGAGGGATACTCGCCATCTTCCTGGGGGTTATAGCCTCTATGGGGAGCACAATGCAGCACCAGTTCCTTCCCTGATCATAGATAAGAGAGGCTTGAGGCAGTTAGCCTACCTCACCCCTCTTCACCATGCCCTTAAGAAGTTCTCAGTCAATTAACTCAGATAATTTCAAATTCTCACATGAGCTGGCATTTTTTAAAATTTTAATGTAAAGATGTGGGCAAGTCCAAACTTAAAACAGACAACAAAGACCTACTGTTTATTTAGACTAGTGGATATTAACACTCCCAACTAGTTACAACACTAGTAATACATCCATAATTTTTTGAGCCCCAATGTGCTAAGAAATGATACCATGACTCTTCTCATGCAAGTAAGATAGATAAACACATGCAGATCCAATGACATCACTCTTGGTTTTGATGAGTAAAGATTTGTTCTGATTTTCCCAGTAGGGGATTTGTGCATGCAGGATTATGATATTAAAACGAACTGGTGTGCGTGTGTGTACATGTGCACGTGTGTGTGTGTGTGTGTGTGTGTGTGTGTGTGTGTATGTTTCTGTTAAGCTCAGCTCTCTTTTGTGTCTGTTAAGATAGTCATTGTAGGCATGGCAGAAAATGCAAATCCTTGAGTCCAGGCTCTTCCATTTGCCAGCATGAACTCCACTTTCCTCATCTATAAAATGGGGCACATGCCTGGCAGGATTGTAGTAATCTTTAGAATGAGACAGCATGTGTAAAACTGGGTCTAAACCAGAGTCTGGCCCATCTGGTAGTTTGGCTTCACCCTGCTTGTCTGTGTGCCCATCAGCAAAAAGGAGATGACTAGCCCATGGTGTCTTCATTACCTTGAAGAAGTGCTTAAAGTACAAAGATACAAGGGTCTAGACTCTAGAGGAAAGAATGAGGCAACAGGGGCAGGTGAATGGCTGGCAGGATTGACTGATTTTTACAGAGTGGATGAGAAGCTTTATTTGAACTGGAAGTAAGTCTCAGCCTTATCCTATCGAGAAGGATGTAGGTAGGTATCAAGAAACCCAGGGGTTTGCCCAGGCTCTGGCTGACACCCTCTAACCTTGAATAAGTCTTTTCCCACGTGGGGCCTCCTTATCTGTATTAGGGTGAAAAGTGGGGCTAGCACTGCCTGGCTGCTTCCCTCCCAGTGTGGCTCTGAGAAAGAGCACTTGTGAATGGCTCTTCAGTTGGGGTGCCTTTGCAGAGGGGTCTTTGTTCCTTGCCCCAAGGTTGAAGCTGTGACTGACAGAGCCATCTCCAACCCGCAGACTCATAATCAGCAGGCTGAGAACCAGGCCCCTTTCCAGCTTCCCTCTTCCTGGGGGTCAGGTTACATCAGCAGCCTACTCCCCTGCTTACTGGTGTCAGTTGCGTCTTCTCTAATGGGACAAATGATGCCTTCTTTTCCCCAGAAGAAGGTTGGTGGCCATGAAAGGGACAGCTCCACCTCAGGCTGGGAGAGCACCAAGGCTGAGCTTTTCCACTGGCAGCTCTCCGTCCACTTAGCCTCGGAATGTTTGCCTTTGTTCCCAAGATAGCTCCAGATGCACTTTCAAAGGAGCCAAAGGCTGCTTCTCTTCTGGAACTTTGTTCCCCTGGTTACCTGGCAGTGACATCTGTCTGACACTAAGGAAGGGCCCTTGAGGTAACTAGTACCTTACTTTTACCACAAAGGCTAGGTGGGAAGTGGTGGCCTCTGGATCACAGGAGAACAGTCATTTATCGCCATGTCTATCCTGTCATGCATTTAGTGATTCACTCTCTCCATTCATTATTCATTTATTCAGGCACTCATTTGCTCCTTGATTTTATTCACCTATCAGTTTTAAGGATTAAACTTTGACCTTTCTTCTTTACCTTGCCAAATTCCTTACTAAGGGCCTAGAGAGACAGGCTTTGTATTAACTATTATCATGTGGTTTACTTTCCAACCTGACTCTGGCATAATATCACATAACAGATAAAGAAGGAAAGTCAAAGTATTTTATGACCCTGTAAAGCTGTCTCCTGGGGACTCCCTGACTCCAAGCTACTTTCTTTTTTTCTTGTATAGAGTCTCACTCAGTCGCCCAGGTAAGAGTACAGTGTGGCACAATCATAGCTACTGCAGCCTGGATCTACTGGACTCAGGTGCTTCTGCCTCAGTCTTCCAAGTGGCTGGGACCACAGGTGCACATTACCATGCTCAGCTAATTTTTTGATTTATCATAGGGATGAGTTCTTGGCATGTTGCTCAGGCTGGTCTTGAACTCCTGGGTTCAGCCAATTCTCTCGCTTTGGCATCCAAAAGTGCTGGGATTATAGGTGTGAGCCACTGTACCTGGCCATTCAAGCAACTTTCAAGACACTTACCTATTTGCTCTGATGTCTGCCACCTATGAAATTTTATCTACTTATCAAGAAACTTGACAACCTTATTGTTCTTCAAGCTGCCTGTTTCCTTTACTGCCTTCAAAATTCCTTAGATAACTCTTGCTAACTAATTGCCAAACAAATCTTCTGAAACCACCTGTAGCTTGTAAGCCCCTGCTTGAAGACATTCCACTTCTCAGAAGCCAAACCAATGGAAATCTCACATGTGTTTATTTATGGTTTCTTGTAACTTCTGTCCTCCTAAAATGTATATAACCAAGTTATAATTCAACCACGGTAGGCACACATTCTCAGGACTTCCTGGGGACAGATGCCATGGGCTTAAGGTCACTCACATTTGGCTCAGAATAAACTATCTTAAATATTTTACAGAGTTTGGCATATTTTGTCAGCAGTTTGGTCATCCATTCATTGATTCATTCATTTATTCAGTTAGACATTCAACTGTCCACCAATCCACTCATTCATCCATCCTTTTACTTGGTCAGTCAGTAATTAAATTAACCAGTCAACAGTTACATACATACTCCAATGTCCAAAGCACTTTTGGCAGTGAGAACAGAAGGGCACTAACATCTATTGCCAGATTAAGAGGTTGTGTCAACCTCTTAACATACTTGATTTTTTTTTTTTTTTGAGTTGGAGTCTCACTCTGTCGCCCAGACTGGAGTGCAGTGGCCGCTCCCGGCCACCGCAGCCTCGACCTGCTGGGCTCCAGCGATCCTTCCGCCTCAGCCTTCCGAGTAGCCGGAATTACAGGCATGCGCTACCACGCCCGGCTGATTTTTTGATTTATTGTAGAGATGAGGTCTCGCTGCCCAGGCGGGTCTCGAACCCGCGGGCTCAGGCAATCCACTCACCTCAGCCTCCCAAAGGCGCGGGATTACAGGCTGAGCCACCGAGCCCGGCTTACTTGATTTTTATATTAATCCTAGCAACAGATATTAAACTTCCCATCTACAAAGGAGAAAAGTAA
The DNA here is from genome assembly GCF_000164805.1 of Carlito syrichta. NCBI lineage: Eukaryota > Metazoa > Chordata > Mammalia > Primates > Tarsiidae > Carlito > Carlito syrichta. The sequence goes on along the minus strand of NW_007257058.1, from coordinate 125,880 downwards.
ATCCAGAGAGACTGGATGGCCTGTCTGGATTTAGCCAACCAGTAGGAGACACAGCCAAGGCTCCATACCAATTCTCCCTAGTTCCCAGTTCATGCCACTGTGCAAACGAGGAAGTGTGGCTCAGGGAGGTTGTGAGATGCTGGAGACCACACAGTTGCTAAGGACAGAATCTGAACTTGAACTCAGGTCTTCTGAATGTAAAGCGTGATGTGCTCAAAGAATGAACCACACGAATCAACAAGTTGAGTGGTTCTGGGTGTGTGGGAAAGAACCCTGGTTTCTGAGGAAGAAGCAATAGTCATGTGTGGGAGAGCCAGGGAAAGATTTCTAAGGGAGGGAGAGCCAAGTCAGTCTTGAAAGACAGGGGAACGTTGCCAGATGGAGAGCACTCTCAACAGGGCTGAAGTGCACAGACTAGGGGTTTGGACAAAGCAGAACACTTGTGTTGGGCAAAGGAGATACTGCTGAAATGTAGGTGGGACCTTCCCTTCCAGAAAGACTGGTCAAAGAATCCAGGGTGCATCTAACCTGCAAATCTGAGTATATCTCTCTCTTACTTAAAACATTTCCATATCCCCTCTCCATTTCCCCAGGATAAAACCCACACCCTTTGCTTGGCTTATGGGGCCCTCTGTCCCTGTCCCTCTGCCTGTGCATCTATCTGCCCTACCCCCAGCAGTCCTGCCCACAGGGCACCCTTCCTTTAACATGTCTGTGTGGATGCCTGAATGCACTGGCTTCTCCCAGAAATGACATAGGGAGTAAATTTTGTGTCAAGGAATCATATGGGCAGGCCTGCCGCTCCCTGGCTCACCTCTTGCATCCAAAACAAATAGTCTGGTGGGTGGTTTGTAGGCACCAGAAGGAAGAGGAGGAGGGCATTTCAGGATAACCAGGTGAGCTTCCAGAGAAAAGCTCTTTTGTTGCTAAGAAGTAAAGATGATGAACCCAGGAACAGGGCTGGATAGGGGTGGAGGTGTGCCTCCTCTAATGGCTAGATGGACACCACCATAAAGGCCACTTTTAGAGTACTTCCTCTGTGCTAAGCCTCACTTCATAGCCTTTGTGCAGCAGGAGGTCCTTTACCCAGAGAAGAAACTGAAGCTCAGAATACTTTAGTGAGTGGCTCAGTGTTCCACAAGCCAGCAAAAGGTAGAGTTGAAAACCGGGCTCGGTGGCTCAGCCTGTAATCCCGCGCCTTTGGGAGGCTGAGGTGAGTGGATTGCCTGAGCCCGCGGGTTCGAGACCCGCCTGGGCAGCGAGACCTCATCTCTATAATAAATCAAAAAATCAGCCGGGCATGGTAGTGCATGCCTATGATTCCGGCTACTCAGAAGGCTGAGGCGGAAGGATCACCGGAGCCCAGCAGGTCGAGGCTGCGGTGGCCGGGAGCGGCCACTGCACTCCAGTCTGGGTGACTGCGTGAGACTCCAACTCAAAAAAAAAAAAAAAAAAAAGGTAGAGTTGAGCTCAGGTCTGTCTGGCACCAACTGCATCCCTTTGAGGCAGCATCATGAGTCCAAAAGCTTAGATCACTGAGATGCAGTCATTTTGGCCTCTGTAAAAGATTAGTCCTTTACGTATTTTAAAGCAGTTTCCCCAAACAATGCTGATCATCTCTTTATGATAAAAAGCCTAAGTGAAGTCGGGCTCAGTGGCTCAGCCTGTAATCCCGCACTTTGGGAGGCTGAGGTGAGTGGACTGCCTGAGCCTGCAGGTTCGAGACCTGCCTGGACAACTTGGTGAGATCTCATCTCTACAAAAATAAAAAAAATTAGCCGAGTGTGGTAGTGCATGCCTGTAGTTCCTGTTACTTGGAAGGCTGAGGTGGAAGAGTCGCTGGAGCCCAGCAGGTCGAGGCTGCGGTGGCTGGGAGCGGCCACTGCACTCCAGTCTGGGCGACAGAGTGAGACTTCAACTCAAAAAAAAAAATAATAATAATAATAATAAGCCTAAGTGGATGGAGAACCGTTGATCCAGGACACTGAGTTTTCTGGGTGGTGTTTTGGGGTTGCCATATTGGATTGAGAGCTCAGGGAGGGCTTATTTAATTGGTTTGCATGAAAGACAAGAGAAATCAGAGAAAAGGAATCTTGCAGTGAATCCCAGAATGACCTTTCCTGACAAGCTTCCTGGGCAGCTCCAAATGTCCCACTGGAAAGGGAGCAGTAATTGAGGGATCGGGACCATGTGGCAGTGTCCACAATAAAGTTCCAGGCTATGCTGGACTCCAGCCCCATTCCCGTGTAGCTAGGTATCTACCTAGGAGCTTCATGCTCTTAGGCTCCTAAGCTCATCTTTCCTGGGGCCATGTGGGGCCCAACATTTGATGCTGAGCCTGGGGGCTTGGAATTAAGTCCCCTGGTACTGCCACCAGGAGTAAGTCCTGGGCAAATGCACATCACGCTCATTCTGAGTTTGTTCCACTGGACTTCCCGTAAGGCTGTCCTTCGTGTCTCTCGTCCCTTTCTAGACCTGAGGCTTGCCTAGTTTCTGCCGGCCTCCCTTTCCAAAGCCACATCTGCCCCCAGGCTCACCCCACTCCATGGCAGTGGGCCTGCCTCTCAGAAACAGGCCACTATTCCTTGACCTCTCCTATATCTTGGACATTGCACTAGGGGCTGAGGTCATACAGGTAATTGAGACATGATCCCTGCTCTTGGGGAAATCATGATCCCTTGGGAAAAACACCCTTATAATTTAAAACTGGGAGCAGTGGGGTCATGGAGGAGAAAGGGTCACTTCTCCTGAAAGCTCAGAAAGATTTTAGGACTGGGGTCTTCTTTTTTGTTTGTTTGAGTTGGAGTCTCACTCGGTCGCCCAGACTGGAGTGCAGTGGCCACTCCCATCCACCGCCACTCCCGGCCACCGCAGCCTCGCCTGCTGGGCTGCAGCGATCCTTCTGCCTCAGCCTTCCAAGTGGCTGGAACTACAGGCATGCGCTACCACACCCGGCTGATTTTTTGATTTATTGTGGAGATGAGGTCTTGCTGCCCAGGCGGGTCTTGAACCCGCGGGCTCAGGCAATCCACTCACCTCAGCCTCCCAAAGGCAGTTTGATTTTATTCCCTGGCAATGGGAAGCCACTGAAGGCCTTTAAGCAGGACATTGGCTCTATCAGGCTTGAGTGTGGAAAAGATTGCTCTGGCGGGGGGCTGTTTAGGAGTCCAGGCACAGATGGTAGGGCCGGGAGCAGGTTAGAAACAGTGAGACAGAGAGGATAGAAAGGATTGATGGATTTAAAAGATGTTTGGGAGTTGGGATTGGCAGGACTAGGAATCTCACTGGATATGAGGGAGGAGGACAAGAAGGAGCCAAAGGTGGTGACCAGGCTTCTGAATGGGTGACAATAAGGTGGCAGGACGGAGATGAGATTACATAAGGGACTTGGCTCTGTAGAATGATGCCCTTGCGATGCTGACAGCTGTCTTCCTGGCTTCTCCAGGTACCAACAATGGTTTGGAGCTTCTCTGCCCTTGGACCCTGGTGCTTCAGACCACCCATATGCTCTCCCTGGAGTCACCCTGAGGGGCTTTGCCAATTCCTTCTGCTCCCTCCCAGTGGTGCTAAGATGTTAAAGGCATGCCCTGCTACTGGCCCAGATCTGTCCTTACTCTGACAGAAAGGCAGATAAATACCAAGCACCCAGTAAGAGGTGTCATGGGAAGAGTACTGGACCAGGAATGGGGAGCTCTGAGTATGCCTATCTTCAGTTTATTTACAAACCGAGGTAGATAAAATTCTTGGATCTCAGCTTTGGCTGTGCATTAGAATCATCTGAAGATTTTTTAAAACTATTGACGTGATTCCATTACATATCCACCAGAAAGGCTTAAATTAAAAGGTTGACAATAGCAAGAGCTAGTGAGAATATGGAGTAACTGGAACTCTCATAAAACTGCTGGTAGGAGTATAATTGGTGTACCACTTTGGGAAACGTTTGCTGTTTCTCATAAAGTTAAATGCATTCTTACTATATGACTCAGCAACTCCACTTACTATCCAAGAGAAAAGCCTATGAATGTCCACCAAAGACTTATATAAGAAAGTTCATAGCAGTTTTATTCATAATAGCTAAAAACTGGAGCAACTCAAATGTCTACTAACAGGAAAATAGGTAAATTATGCTTTGTTCACAATATTAGACCCAAAAGAGTACATAATATGCTGTGTATTTAATTATATAAAGTTTGAAGAACAGGCAAAACTAATCTATGGGGCTAGAAATCAGAATAGCAGCCGGGCTCGGTGGCTCAGCCTGTAATCCCGTGCTTTGGGAGGCCGAGGTGTGTGAATTGCCTGAACCCACGGGTTCGAGACCCACCTGGGCAACTTGACCAGACCTCATCTCTATGATAAGCCAAAAAATTAGCCAGGCGTGGTAGCGCGTGCCTGTAGTTCCAGCTACTCCGAAGACTGAGGTGGAAGGATCGCTGGAGCCCAGTAGGTCGAGGCTGCGGTGGCCGGGAGCGGACATTGCACTCCAGTCTGGGCGACAGAGTGAGACTCCAACTCAAAAAAAAAAAAGAAATCAGAATAGTAAATACCTCTGGCTGGTATAGGAAGCCTTTTGGAATGTTGGAAATGTATCTTGTTCTGAATGGTACACAGTTTATTGAGCTTTGTACTTAAGAGTTGTAGACTTTCCCTCCCTCCCTCCCTCCTTTCCTCCCTTTGTCTCAGTATCACACTGTGGCCCAGATTTGAGTGCAGTGGCACAATCATGACTCACTGCAGCCTCAACCTCCTGGACTCAGGCAATCCTTCTGCCTCAGTCTCCCAAGTAACTGGGACTATAGGTGCATGCATCCATGCCCAGCTAATTCTTTTGATTTTTTTTCTTTTTCATTTTGGTAGAGGTGAGCACTTGCTATACTACCTAGGCTGGTCTCAAACTCCTGGGCTCAAGCAATCTTCTTACCTCAGCAATCCAAAGTGCTGGGATTATAGGTGTAAGCCATTGCACTTGGCCTAAAAGTTGTAGACTTTCTATATTTGTTATACCTCAAAATAAAAAGAGAAAAAAAAAAAAAAAAGCAATGCCAATTCCTTGTGACCAGAGATTCTGATTGGTCTGTGGCAGGGTCTTAAGAATTTTTTTGAAGCACTCCCAATGATTCTGATGTGCCTGATAACCTGGGAGCAGTCCCTCTGAAAGACCACCTTTCCTCAAGGTTCCTGACTTCTAGGAGAAGTCAGTTGCTGGGCTTGTCCCGGAATGTGCAGACTGCAATTTTGGATAAGGAAATAGGTGAAAACTCTCTTTTATCTGAAGGAAGTCTGGCATGAAGTGCTGGTGCAGAGATGGCTGCTGACGTCTCTAGCCTGGGGCAGTCTGACCCTGTAGCCCTGTCACTGGGCGGGCTTCTCGGAGCCAGCCCAGCATGCACACCTGCACCGGCTGCTCTTGGCTGAGGCCCAGGCTTGGCATCCCTTCTCAGGCCCTCGAAAGCCCTGCTGAGTAGGCAGGAAAGCCGTGATTCGAATAAGTCATTGCAGTGGGACTGGGCGAATAATTGTGAATGGAATTCGTGCTTGAGACTTCTGGTTCTCACAGCTGCGGATGAGGGAGGGGGTCACCATGGGAATTCTGAGTATTGTTCAGCGCTGACTGCAGCTTCCATTGTTGGGCTCTGATTACAGCTTTTGTTTCACCATAAAGTACTGTTATTAAATGCCAGCCAGGAACAAAGATGTATTTACATACCAGGGGGTCAGTAAAGGCATGCTATTTTTAGAGCGGCCCCTGCTGTTAGTCTGGGGGAGGGGAGGTTGTTGGGGGAGGAGGGAGCAACCTGGGAGCTTTTAGGTGAAAGTAAAATGTTTCTGAAAGAGGCAGCGATGATGGAAAGTGATGATGTCGTCTCAATCCTGCTCTAGTCTCCCTGTGTCAATTTGTATTTATTTACTTTTATGGTCAGGAGAGAGAGGTTTGAGTGCATGTGAGGAAACAAATCCAAGTTCCTTCCTAGACTTGCAACCTGAGTTCTTCCACTTTAGCCCTCTGCTGCTTCCTCAGCACCACAGCCACATGGCACCATTCTCCTGTCATACCAAATTCCCCAAGACCCTAGACCACAGTTTCACCCTGGCCATCCGTGATATGTATGAGAATCACAGCAGTCAAAAGCAATTCTAGAACCTACCCATTGTCCAGATTAGTGACCCTGAATGTAGGATTGCCTTGATCAGGTAGGTTCAGAAATTGGGCTAAACTAAATAATACAGTCGCTGACATTGATGGAGCCATTAATATGTGCCAGAACTTGATAGCTTTATTTCACTCAAGTCCTATGACGAGGCTGCAAAGCAGGAGTTATTATCAACACTGTTTTACAGATGAGGAAATGTTGAGGCTCAGAGAAATAAGGGAATGAGCCCCAGGTCACCCAGCTAGTCAGTGCAGACAGACTCCAGGGCCCCAGCTCCTTGCCTTCCTTCCTTGGGGTCAGGCCCACAACATGCAGGGTTTCTGGTAGAAACGGACTCGTGTGTTCTCTCTTCCTTTGGGGGTTAGAACTCGGCGCACACTCAGTCCTCCTGAACACCTGAGGCATTTATTCTTGTTGAATGTATATAAATACACTCTTCTGTCAGATGGCAAAATGGATGAGAGAAACTGGTGGCCTTTAACCTAAGGTGGAGCTTGGCTAGAGTTGGAAAGGTGAAGGGCAGGGGCCTGAGGGGGATTTCCCCCAGGCCAAGGAGCTTGTGAAGTCCAAGAAAATCTCCTTCCAGATCCTCACCTAGCTTAGTCTGGAAAGAACCTTCACCTTCTAGGAATGTTCCCCACTATAGTGCTGCAATTAGCAACCCAATTGTGGCCCTGGATAATGACCTTGATTTCAGATAATACTGCTGTTCAAGTTTTCGCACCACATTGAAGCAAGAGTCCATATATTTGCATGATAGCAGGCATTCTGTGCTCGCAATTTTAGGGCTTAGCAGCATCTCAGACTTGCCCTATGTGGTCAGGATAATTAAAGTATGATCTTACTAGGGAGTCTGATACAGCTGGAACCTCTCTCAACCCCAGGGATCACAGAGTTGCTGGGGACCTTTAGGGCTCTAGTGGCAATAGTGATTTTATATCATATCCAATCCAGATGTTCAGTGTTGGGCTTTATTCCTTGCTGCCTGAAGAATCTTAAGGCCGGAAAGATGTGGTTCTGCTCTCTACAAGTCTTGGAGACAATCATCCCCTCCAATGTCCAATTTTTTTTTTTTCCTTTGTGGCCCTCGAATTTGGGCTGGTTGCTGACTTGCTCAGAAATCCTACTCTTGCACCTCAGTAAGCACAAATTGTGTCTTCCACAGAACTTTCCTGAAGGAGGATTGTGCCCTGACCCTGGGACGCAAGAACTAGCTCCCAGAGGAGACTCTAGTCACCTGATTGGTAATCTGGGCAGATCACTTATTGCTGGTCTGCCCTGGATGATTATTGAGAACACGCTTCCTATCACTTGGTGTTAGCAGTTGTGTGGTAGGGTCAGAGAGTCAGCTCTTGACTCTTCAACCACAGAAGCAACGTGGGAGACTCCCTCCCTGAGTTCTGATGCCATTTCTACATTGAAAAATAGGCAATAGCTGCTTTTAACTCTCTGCTTTCCAGTTTCAGGAGGGGACATAAAAAGAACGAAGCTGGTTTCAGAAAATGTTGGGTTCACATTTAATTTTTTTTCTGTCTTGGTTCTGAATTCTGGTTAAAACAGAGATTTCTGGGCGACAGAGTGAGACTCCGACTCAAAAAAAACAAACAAAACAAAATCAAAAACAACAACAACAAGGAAATATAGTTTATTTTAAAAGTAAATTAGAGAGAGATTGGAGAGAGAGAGAGAGAGAGAGAGAGAGGAGATTCACCTCCCCAAGGCAGGGAAGGGAGCCAAAGCCAGGAAGCATGGTGACAGTCATAGCTCAAAGAGCACATGGCCATACCAGAGTCTAGGAAGGCAATGGCAAAATGGCTGCTCGTGGCTGAGTCCTTTCAACCATTTTCTTTGGATCTCTGCTGGACTTTCGATTGTGCAGAGCATGATGATGACAATGATGACAGAGATGTTTTAAAGGTAAACTACAGATCCTTGAATTTAGACTTCTTTTTCTTCAGGTAAAGTATCCATGTATATTCCTGTATTCCTCAGTGTCTTCAGTGGATACTGTGTGTTCCTAGTTTGCTTCCACACTGTAATTTCCACATACTTTCATACTTTTTTAAAAAAAAATAATGCTGAAAGCACTATTTTGTGTATCTACAGGCAAACTGAGTCACTTTTCTCTTTCCTCGTTGTATGTAAATGTGGATCTTTGGGACTTGTTATGCAAAAGAGAGCAAAAGAGCAATTTTAAATCACTCATCAATTAAGTCAAATGATAGTCACAGTCAGAAGGGTTGGTTCCCTCTGGGTCCATCCTGGAGGCGAGGGAAGCTCTCTGTCTCAGTGGTCTGATTTCAGGAGCAGCAGACATATTCAATAACAGATGCTAAACTTGAATTTCAAATAAACAAAGGTCTTTAAAGTTTGAATATGTCGCAAATATCCCATGTGGGATCTTCTAGGATACTAGAACTAAAAGTCAGAGACTCCTTGCAGACCTTCTAGTCAGTGAGGAGTGCTCAAATGCCTAGAGGGGTGACATCTGGATTTTTATTTTTAAATGTGTCAACCACACATTCAGTCAAATCAACAAAAACCATGGTGTAGACCAAAGGGAACAGGATTCTGTGGCCATTTTATAAATGATGTTGAGGCCAAACTCTTTCAACCATTATACAGATGAGGAAATGAGGTGCCAAGAGGAGACAGCAAGGTTGTATAGCTAAGGCTTCTCAAAAGACAATAGAACAATAATATCGGATGAAAGGCTGTTGAAAATGAGTATATGACAGAGGCAGCATGGGAACATTCTATGCAGTTTGCAAGGGGATTTCACCTCCATCAGCTTATTAGACTCTGAGAACATTCTGTAAGGTGGGCAGGGTGGTTTATACTCATTTACAGTTGAGGTCACTGAGGATCAGTAAAGCAATGTGTCTCCCTCCGCCTAAAGTCACACAGGTAAGTCTACACAGGTAAACCTAGGGCTGTTTTTCACTACACCTCTGATTCAGATAAGAAAATAGTTAGCCAGGCTCGGTGGCTCAGCCTGTAATCCCGTGCCTTTGGGAGGCTGAGGTGAGTGGATTGCCAGAGCCCGCGGGTTCGAGACCCGCCTGGGCAGTGAGACCTCATCTCTACAATAAATCAAAAAATCAGCTGGGCGTGGTAGCACATGCCTGTAATTTTGGCTACTTGGAAGGCTGGGGTGGAAGGATTGCCGGAGCCCAGCAGGTGAGGCTGCGGTGGCTGGGAGCGGCCACTGCATTCCAGTCTGGGCGACAGAGTGAGACTCCAACTCAAAAAAAAAAAAAAAGAAAATAGTTAAGTCTACTTTAGTATCTTAATAGAGACAAACTCAAAATCTGACTTCATGCCTCATAAACAGAAGCAAGTTTGGAGGCCAAGCCGAGTGCCCAGATTTTTAACACAGTTCACAAAAAACGGGTTAAGTAGTCAGGGTTCCAGCATGTCACCAGACTCATCAGCATCTACTCAGTGTCTTCTGCCTTAGCAGCTGTACAGTTTGCCCTACTCCTGGACATTGATTTGTCTCATATACATCTTCACATAGGAAGGATGTTCTGAAAGGCCTTGATAAATATTTTTTAAAGGTTTTAAGGGGGAAGGATGTGATCTAAGGTTGTACAGGGAGAGGAAAGGAAGGACCCAAAAGGAACACATTTTCATTGAGAGTCTAGAGTGGCATGCACTGTGAAAGGCATGGCATGTAATTCTTTCCCATTTCTTTGCGTGTCTGAATGTTTCTCATTCTTCAGGTTTCAGCTCAAATATTACTTCTTCAGAGAATTCTCCCTGACCGCCCTTTCTGAAGAGGCCTCCCCTGCCATCGTCTCTTGAGCTTGATCACTCTTGCCATTCTATTAAAATCTGTAATGATCCTTTGCTTGTTTATGAACTAGCTCCCCTTATAGACTGCAGCCTCCACGCAGCCAGCGACATTATCTATCCCTACATCTCCGAAATGCCTGGCTGCCTATCATGGTATGTGGCACATAGTAGGTGTTCAATAAACATGTTAAAAATTATGAATATGAGAAGACATTTCTGCCTCATCCTTTCTGAAAGAAATTCGGCTAATCTTTACGTTTCTCTTAGCCTCTTGTACCATAACACCATCGTAAGTAGGGGGTGGGGCTACATTTCTAGGGAGAAAAGGTTAGGAGCGAAAAATGGGCGCGCAGAGCTGCAGAGTGTCTTCCACCAGGTCACACGGCGGCCTGGGAACTTGTGCCACTTGGACCGACTACGGGGCAGCTTGCAAACGAATTATCTGCAAACGAACGAAGCCTGTTTTTAAAGATCCCCGCGCCTCACCGCTCGAGGCGATGACATCAGAGAGCCCGGAGCTCCACCTCCCGGCCAAGAACCGCGGTCCTCGAAGACTACGACTCCCAGGAAGCCCGGCGGCGCGCCGCGGCCGCCGCCTCGAAACCCGGAA
>NW_007257058.1:112777-114428 GCF_000164805.1 Carlito syrichta | reverse complement strand
GACGGGCCCGATCGGGCGCGTCCTGGGCGGTTTGCGGTTTGCTTCGATGCTTTCTCTTGACCCTCCGGGAAAGTGCTGTCATACCGAAAGCGGGCTTGGTGTTGGCAGCGCTGCCGGCCCTGGGCAGAGTTCTAGGGCTGCTGCGCCCCGGAGCCCAGCATCTGCCTCGGCCTGGGCGTGTAAATAATGAAACCCGAGTGCTCTCCTCGAGGGCGGGTGCAAGAAGAGCTTTAAGGGGCAGACATCGGGCCGTTTGTGTCGTTTTCCTCCTCTGTTTCGCCTTCCAGTTCTGTAATGCTTGTTTTCTTGCTTTCCAGTTGATCGTTGTCTGTTTTAACAAGCTCCGCTGTAATGAAGTCGTTGCCCTTTGGGAATTAGTTTTCTAAACAGAAAATCTTATTTCCTGTGTGTGTTTAATGACTGGAACAAATAGCGCACCGTGAGGTTATCCCATTGCCTTTCATCGGAGAACTACTGATCCGTCTGCCTTATTTCTCCCAAGTACTCGGCTTGCATGCTTTCCGTGTTAGTTTAATGCCATTGAGAGAGTTTACAGCGAAATCTGGGTAAGAGTTAACCAGAAAAACTTAAAATCGCTTTGTTAACTATATTTTTCTTCATAATCTGAAGAAGTTATGTCAAAATACTAAGATTTGTGCTGACCGAATGCCTATTACTTTTCATGCTTTTAATTTTTCAGGTTGACGTGTGGCAAAAAGTATTTCCCAAAATAGTTAAGTATTTTTTATCTTGACCAGATCTTTCTAAGGGAAATTGCATTTTAAAGTACTGATGCATTGAAACAAGAATATTTAGGCTTGGCAGAATTTGAGTTAATACAGTACATTTATTTTATTGTACTATAAACCTTGCCGTGTACTGACAGGTTTCTCTTGCAAAGTATACCTGTGTTAAGGTATATGGCTGTGAATTTATCCTTTGGGGTAAGCAGTGGATAGCTTTTTTTTTTTTTTTTTGAGTTGGAGTCTCACTCTGTCGCCCAGACTGGAGCGCAGTGGCTGTTCCCAGCCACCGCAGCCTTGACTTGCTGGCTCTGGTGATCCTTCCGCCTCAGCCTTCCAAGTAGCTGGAACTACAGGCACGCGCTACCACACCAGGCTAATTTTTGATTTATTGTAGAGATGAAGTCTTGCCAAGTTGCCCAGGTGGGTCTCGAACCCGCGGGCTCAGGCAATCCACTCACCTCAGCCTCCCAAAGCGGGATTACAGGCTGAGCCACCGAGCCCGGCTAGTGGATAGCTTTTAAAACACTAAGGTGTGAAATATATGCACAGGTATATACATGGATGGATCTACTTATATATGTGTGTATGTTCTGCTTCCTATCTTGCTTTATCTTGTTAATTAGTATTTTTCTTATGGGGAGGAGTAGTAGGTTTGTATCTATTTTTCCTCAGTTTTAACAATGTAGCAAAATAGGAAAGCTAGATGGTGTGTAAATTTGAGTTTTGTCATAGACCAGGAGAAACACTGAAACAGGATAAGTATACAATTGTGAGGAAACTGCCATGAGTTCATAAACCGGAAGGATCTTTTTAGAAGTGTTTAAGGATGTTAAGAATAGCATTTTGTTCTTTTTTTTTTTTTTTTTGAGTTGGAGTCTCACTCGGTCACCCAGACTGGAGTGCAG
>NW_007257058.1:100676-112572 GCF_000164805.1 Carlito syrichta | reverse complement strand
GAGATGAGGTCTCACCAAGTTGCCCAGGCGGGTCTTGAACCAGCGGGCTCAGGCAATCCACTCACCTCAGCCTCCCAAAGCGCGAGATTACAGACTGAGCCACCGAGCCCGGCTTATTTGGTTCTTTTTTAAAAAAAAAAAGTCATTAAGGACAGTATTCAAGTGTTAGTTGATAACATAGGATATGGTGAATTTTTATTTTTATTTTTTTTTAGAAAGCAGGACGTATTGAGAGGACAGAAAAGCTCCCAAAGTGGGAGGGGACCCTAGGGGGTTGCCCAGGATATGGTGATAATAAATAGAACTCTTGGGAAGATATTTGGAGAAGGTGGAAACATTTGCATTTTTTGGAGACTTTTTCCCTAAAAACATTTAATGGAGCTTTTAAAAGGTGACTTTTTGATTTCAAGCCTGGAAGTTCTATACTATTATTATTATTATTATTATTATTATTTTTTTTTTGAGTTGGAGTCTCACTCTGTCACCCAGACTGGAGTGCAGTTGCCGCTCCCGGCCACCGCAGCCGCGACCTGCTGGGCTCAGGCGATCCTTCTGCCTCAGCCTTCCAAGTAGCTGGAACTACAGGTGCGCACTACCACGCCCAGCTAATTTTTGATGCCAGAACCCGCGGGCTCAGGCAATCCACTCACCTCAGCCTCCCAAAGGTGCGGTATTACAGGCTGAGCCACGGAGCCCGGCTTATACTATTATTCTTTTAGTCATAGTGCAAATCCCACAGTTACTTTGTGTGATAATTTGTAGCCCAGAATGAGATCTAAGAAATAATTTATTAGCATAATTTATTTAAGTTAGACAATTAACATTGACTTATCCCTATTCTTGCTTAACTAACTCTGACATTTAAGATTATGGGGAAGATAGTTTTCAGAATATAAAGTAGTAATTATTCATATGTGACACTATGCTTTTTTTTCACACTGCTTTTATTAGAAAATTTCAAGTACTGTAGTAGCAACTGCCTTACGGTTCTTCCCACTTGATTCCAGCTGTGAGCTGAGGTAATATGCAAATAATTTTTCTCATTCCAGAGCAATTTATTTTTTGTAATATTGACATTTAATTTTAAATTTCAATATTTAAAAAATCTCATTTCAAATCTGCAGTGATACATTAAAATAATTTCAGTAGGAGGTAAATATTAAGATTTAGTTTTTAGTCTTTGACCATTTGTGAGTACCTACACATCATTTGGAAATTTATTGATAAGGTATCTGAAAGGAGTTCTTGGGGCAAAAACTCATGGTAGCTTTAGATGTTTAATTATTTTTAGAAACATAAAAATATGAGATGCTAACTGGGCTCGGTGGCTCAGCCTCTAATCTCGCACCTTTGGGACGCTGAGGTGAGTGGATTGCCTGAGCCCGCAGGTTCGAGACCCACCTGGGCAACTTGGCCAGACCTCATCTCTACAATTAATCAAAAATTTAGCCGGGCGTGGTAGCATGCGCCTGTAGTTCCAGCTACTTGGAAGGCTGAGGCGGAAGGATCGCCGGAGCCCAGCTGGTCGAGGCTGCGGTGGTCGGGAGCGGCCACTGCACTCCAGTCTGGGCGACAGAGTGAGACTCCAACTCAAAAAAAAAAAAAGAAAGCATAAAGTTTTTATGTGAGCATAAAGTTTCCTGTTTGCCTTTCTTATAGCAGTAGAACTTTGTTACACTTAATGAATAACATTAAACTGTTTAACCCTAGTGGTATTTTTTCTTGTAAGTGTTGTGTGATAAAAGGATATGTGAGTTTGTAATTCCTCGAAGATGTTTGAGCAAACATATGTTTGCCATTTATTTTAGTAAGCTTTATAGTTAATTGAATTGCTTTTTTCAGGAATGTAGTGTTTTGGGACTTTATGTCATAAGCTTTCTTTGAACTAGAGTTTCTGTTGAATGTAAAAAAAACTCCACAAAATTAGAGCATTTAGGAATTTTTAAAAATTAAATCAATTTTAGAGTAAAATGTTGTTTCCTACAGGGAACCCTTATTGGATGTGTCAGTCTGATAGCATTATTTTCCAAAAAGTTGAGGTTTTAGCCCTTTAGGCAGCCTACTCTTTTATAGTTTAACTATTGAATTCTAGATTTTGGCTTTAATTTAACCTTTTGAAGGAAAGGACAATCACAGACACTAGAATTGGAAGCGATCTCAGAGGGTTTATAATGTAGCATCTTACCCAGTACTGTAAATCCCCCGTGAGAATTTTCATGTCAGGTGTTCCCTCCCATTGCTAAGGGTGGAATGCTGTTCCACACGTTATCAGGTCTTTTGAGCAGTCTGAGTTTAGTGAGCGAACAGACATAGGATGATTTTAATTTTCACTATTCACTGCTTTTAACTATGCTTTGTAGGATCTTTCTCTCGCTCTTTCTTTTGTATCATTTATAGCTTTTAACAGCTCTAGTCTAATCTATTCCAGTTTAAACCTTCAATCTTATATTCAGTTTAAAGCTTTGTTCCTCCCTTGCCTGAACCACTTGGGGTAGGGAAGGCTTGTGGTATGCTCCTGGGACACCTCTTTCCCTCTTCAGGGATCTACTTCAGGGCGGAGCTAGTCAGAAGAGAAGTGAACAAAGACAAGTGTTTGTTATCTGGTGCTGTTAAAGCCCTCTCTTGATTAACAGAGGCAGGCCATTGGTATCTATTGGTAGGCAACCAAACCGGCATTTTTGGCGAGATCTTGCAGGGAGATTCATGCGCAGTTCCCAGATATGAAGTTTCCAGTGGCTAAATTTTTTCTAACCCGTTTGCTCCTGTCCTTTCAGTCCACCTCTTGGCACAGTCCACTGTGAGTGCATAGGGATGAGTTGGGGTGGGGATCTGTTCTCTGCAGCCAGATTTTTGGATAACAAGTGTGACAGTGCCAGCCCAGGTACTTCTATGGTTTCTGCCCAACCAGCTGGAAACTCATTTCTTTGTGATGCCAAATGGTGGCATGCAGGCTGCTTAAGTTAGCTTCCTATGTATGCCCTGCCACTTTCAATCAGTTTTCTTTGTCTCCCTGTTCACATGGGTATAGGGTCACTTCTTCAGTTGACTGCATAAGCAGATGTGGAACTGGAGAATGGGATGCAAGTTTCTTCTTCTGGGAACTTCTCATCCTGGTAAACAATTTCTCTTGAAGGCCCCCTGCCACTGTTTTTGGGTGAACATCTCCTTTCTTTTCCTGTGTTCTCCCTGAAGACTTGAAAGACTTCTAACCTTTTTTTCTCTGCTGTCAACTGCTTTTATAGAGTAGAAGGGTTGACAAGGTGATGATTAGGGTTCCAGAGTTGTGACTGATTCCTCAGATGTTTGATCCTTGGTGTCTATATGTTTTCAGCTTTGTGTTTGTTAGTGATGTTGGGGCATCAGGACTAGTCCCACTCAACATCTGTTAAGTAATAGTGAATTCCTGTGGACCTGATGAGGTCTTGCTGTGCAGAATTCAGTTTTTTTTTTAATGTCTCTCTTAGTTTTGCTTTTATTTTTTTGGTTTACTTCCTGGTTCCTGACTGGTGAAGTGTTAATTGTGAATATGTTCATTTATGACTGATTTGTAAGATCTAACTACGCCTTCAAGCATAAGAGTAAAGGATACATTTTTGAGGGGTTTAAATAATATAATTTTTAGGCTTTTGCCTCATAGTTGCTTTACTAAGAATATATACCTAAACAGAAATGTAAAGTGCGAACCATTTTTCTTCCATAATCTAAACAAACCAGTTAAATCTGCTACATGATTTCTTGTCTGAGGAAAAAAGTAACTTTCTATCAGGAAATGTAAACATTAATCTTTGATGCAGTAACTATGAGTGATGTAATACTTCATTCAACACAGTTATTGTCTCCAATGTGCCAGCCACTGTTTTAGGCATTGGAGAAGCAGCACTAAATAACAGAAAAAAAAACCCCCTGCTCTCATGGACCCTACATTCTAGTGTGGGGAGACAGACAAGAAACAAGGTAAATAAGTGAACTGTGTAATTTGTTAGATATCCATAACTGGTAAGGAGAAAAACAAGGCAGGGAAGGAAGATAGGAAGTGGCCGGACAGTTTAGAGTATTTGCAATTCTAGTTAAGATTTTAAGGGAAGGCTTCACTGAGGAAATGACATTTGAGTTGAGGCCCTGAGCAGGGAGCTTGCCTGGGAAGTGTGTAGTGGCCAAATGAGGGGGGGGGCGGCTAGGACTAGGGGGCTGGTGAGGCACATATGTCTTTGTAAGGACTTTGGTTTTTGTTTTTACTTTAAGTGAGATCCTATTGAAACAGTGGTTCAACCTTGACTGAACAGTAAAATTGTCAGGAAAATTTTAAAAAAGTACTGATGCCTAGGTTCCATCTCAGAGTTTCTGATTTAATTTGTTGGGACTGGGAGAAGGGTAATTAGCTTAGGTATCAGAATTTTAGGAAACTCCCAGGTAATCTAACAAGTAGCCAGGTTGGCATCCATTGCCTTGAGTTTTGAGCAGAGCGAAGTATGACATTGTACTGAAGAGTATGACTTTGGAGTGTGGTTGGAATCCTGGCTCTGCCTCTTGTGAAGCAGGTAACCTAGCGCAAGTGCTTTTGTTTTCTCATGTATAAAATTGTTGTTGCAAGGATTAAGTAAACTAACACTTAATTTAGAACAGTGCTTCACGCGTAGCAATATGTATTCTACTGACTATAAACACTTGCATGTATATTGTAATTGTATTGTTTGACGCCATGTTGAGAATAAATTGAAGTGGGGCAGGAGCTGAAGCAAGGAGGCCCTTGCAGTAACCAGGTGGGAGGTGTTGGCTGTTTGGACCATAGTGGCAACAAGTGGTGAGAAATGATAGTATTCTGGACATATTTTGGAGTTAGAGCTAACAGGATTAGTTGACCGACTGGACATAGAGTGAGGGAGAAAGAAGATGTAATCAAGCGTGTTTTCAAGATAATTTGCCTGAACAACTGGAAGAAGGGAGCAGCCGTTTACTGAGATAGGGAAAACGGAATCAGGTTTCTAAGGGGAATATCTGGGACTCAGTTTAAGTTTGACTTGTCTGTTAGCTAAGTAAGTAGATTCATAGAATGAGCAGTTGTACACGTGAGTCTGGAGTTCTGCTGACTGTTCAGGGCTGGAGATACCAATTGGAAAGTCACTGATATTTAGATCTGGGAGAATGAATGAGGTCACCAAGAGATTGAGTGTACAGGGTATAGAGAAGAGATCACAGACTGCTCCTTGAGATACTCCAGCTATACAGGTCTGGGAGATGAAATGTTTCTTAGGGTTTCTAATGTGCTCTAGAATTAAAGACAGTTGTAATTATTTCTTTTTAACAGCTTTATTTAGATATAATTCTCACCCATTTAAAGTGTACAAGTCAGTGGTTTTAGTATATTCACAGTTGTGCAGCCATCACCACAATCAATTTTCAGAATATTTTTATCACCTCAGAAAGAAACCTTGTACCCACCCATCCCTAGACAACTACTTTTCCCTTCTATTCCCCCATATCTCTTATGGATCTGCCCATTCTGGATAGTTCATGTCAGTGCAATCACATAACATGTCTGTTTAGAGAAAAATAGTATCTTTTAGTACCTAGTTTCTAAATGCATTAGATCAGGGGTGTCCGACCTTGTGGCTTCCCTGGGCTGCATTTGAGTAAGGAGGAATTGTCTTGGGCCTCATATAAATTATATAATATAATTAGTTTGTATATAATAAGATTATTTTTTATTATAAAGTTTAGAAAAATAGCAATATAAAACTAGTGGGACATTTGACTTTGTTTTTGTAAAACTAATCTCTGAGAGTCTGCTCAATGGAAGTGGTTGTAACTCTTAGTGAGTTCTCAAGGTGCTTGTCAGAAATGTTTGTTTGAATTGTTCTCTTCGTGTGCTTCATAATTGGAAACAGCTGCTCACAAATGTATGTGTTGCCAAAAAGCAATGTTATGAATAATGCATGATTGTGAACACATGGAACTATGCCTGGGTCAGAAAAAAAATAAATGCTAAGAAACACATGATGTTAAAAGACTTTTTTGTTTTTAGAAAGTAGGATTTATTGAGAGGACAGAAAAGCTCCCATAGTGGGAGGGGACCTGAGGGGGTTGCCTGATGTTAAAAGAGTTTGTGGGGCTGTATTACTAGCTGCCTGTGGGCCGAGGGTTGGATATGCTTGAATTAGATACTAAATAATTTGGTAAAGGTGGGGGCTGTAAGATCTCCCCATTGTAAAGATACATTTCCCCTTTGCAATTAGTAAAAAAACTGTGGGGTGATATTTTTAGACTATGAATATATTATTTCCTGCATTTCATCTTGTGGTTTTAGCATTCATTGAAGATGCTTTCTTAAGTGAGTGATTGTACTGGAATTGCAAAGTGGTGATTTTCTATTACTGTCATATTTCCAGAGATCATGAGTGCATAGTATTTCCTTTCACCCTCCCTCCCTCCCTCATGTGTCGTCCATACTGGAGTACAGTGGCATGATCATGACTCAGTGCAGCCTCAAACTCCTGGGCTCACGCAGTCCTCCTTCCTCTGCCTCCCAAGTAGCTGTGTGCCATCATGCCCAGCTAGTGATTTTTTAATGGAGGTGAGGTCTCACTATGGTGCCCAGGGTATTTCATAGTATTTCTGATTCAGATGCATTGTGCCCAGTTTTTTCTTTTGTGCTTGTACCGCTTTTCTTTCACTGTGAAAATCTTAGTTCCTAATAGCAGATACATGTTTTATTTTATTAATTTTTTAAAAAATATAATCAGTAGTATCAGTATGTTCACGTTATAAGGTACATGAAGTCCTATCATATACATAAAATGGTTTCAGATTACAATACCAAGTAGGAATGCTGCATCATAGGATAAATGTGTATGTGATTTTGTTAAATAGTGCCAAAGTCACCTAAATAGGGTTATACCATTTTGCATTCTCATCAGCAATATAAGAATTCTTGCTTTCCTACAACCTCACCAGTGCAGTGTGCTATCAAGTTATTTTTGCCAATCTGATGCATGAGAAATGGTATCTCTGTGTAGTACAGATTGAAAAAAACTTTTCTATTGTGGAGAACTGTGAACATCCACAAAAGTAGACAGAATAGCATAACTAACTCTGTGTATGCCATCACTTAGTCCCAACAGCTGTCAGTCCAGGCTATGCTTTCTCTCATTCATTCCCATCTCCCAAATTTTCAAACAAATCCCAGATAATAATGTATTTTATGTCAGTGAATGTCTCTAATGGCCATGGTACTATGATCACACCAAAAATATGTATCTATTTCCTTAATGTCATTTTAGGCAATAGTCTAATTTTCTTAAATATGTCAGTTTAAAAAACAAACAGGATTTAAATAAGGTGCACATGTAGTGATTGGTCCAGATGTCTTTTAAAGCCTTTTTTAGTTTATAGGTCTTCCTCCAGTTCTTTTTTTCCTACAGCTTTGGAGTTTAATTTTGAATTGAATTTAATCTTTGCTGAGAAATCTTCTACAGTATAGGTTTTGCTATTTGATTTTCTGTGGTATAGTTTCTCATGTTCTTTGTCTCCTGTATTTCCTGTACATTGGTAGTTGGATCTAAAGGCTAGGTCAGGTTCAGGTATTTTATGTTTGTTTGTTTTTTTTTCAAAAGTGTTCATAGATGGTGTCATACTCTTCTGTGAGGAAGCATATCAGTGAAGTCTGGTTGCCTCTTTTTTTCCCATGTCAGTAGCAATGCCTACATCTCTGTATGGTTTTTTTGGATTTTTCCTATTATGAGTGATATTGAGCATATTTTCATATATTTAAGGACCATTTTAATATCTTTTTTTGAACAATGTTCATGTCTTCTAGCCATTTTTCTGTGGACCTTTTGATATATTTCCCTTGACATTTTTGGCAAGCTCTTTGAATGTTAGGGAGATTAGCCCTTTGTCTATGACATAAGTTGCAAATATTTTCTACTGCCTTTGACTTTGCTTGTCAGGTTTATGCTATGCAAAGCTATTTTTAAAAATGTATTTGTTGGCCAGGTGCAGTGGCTTATGCTTGTAATCCCAGTACTTTGGGAGGTTGAGGCAGAAGGATCACTTGAGGCCAGGAGTTTGAAACCAGCCTGGACAACATAGTGAGACCTCATCTCTACAAAAAATTTAAAAATTAGCTGGGCACAGTGGCACATGCCTGTTGTTCTAGCTACTCAGGAGGCTGAGGTGGGAGGATCTCTTAAGCCCAGGAGTTTGAGGTTACAGTGGGCTATGATCATGCCACTACTACACCCTGGGCAACAGAGGGAGACTCTCTCTTTAAAAAAAAAAAAAATTGTAGTTATTTATAAATGAGTTTTTAAAAATTACTACTGGATTTTTAATTAACTTTTTGAAGCAATATGCAATAAATTGTATACATTTGAGATTTATAGTTTACAAGTTTTGACTATGTCTACCATCAAGATACAGAGGATTTCTATAACTCTGGGAAGGTCTCTTGTCACTTACAGTCCATTGTTCTCTTCACTCCAGCTCCAAGCAACCTCTGATCTGCATTCTGTCCCTGTAGAATGGTTTGCATTTTTTAGAGTTTTGTAAAAATAGAATTATACCATCTTCAGTCTTTCATGTCTGGCTTTTTTTCACTTAGTATAATGATTTTGAGATTTATTCATATTGTTACATGTAGCAGTAGATCCCTTTTAGTATAGAGTAGTATTGCATATATAGATATATGTTATTTTATTTATGTATTCACATGTTGATGGACATTTGAGTTGTTTCCAGTTTGGATCTTATGAATAAAGCTGCTTTGTATATCTATAAAAGTGATCTCTCTCTCTCTCTCTTTCTGTATATATACACGTGTGTGTGTGTGTGTGTGTGTGTGTGTGTGTGTGTGTATAAACATTTGTCAGTTAGTCTTTGTTCATATGTATTTTCATTTCTCTTGAGTAAATACCTAGGAATGGAGTGACTGGGTCATACGGTAGTAGATATATGTTTTGCTTTATTGCCAGAACTTTCCCCAAATGTAGCATTTTTCATTTCTATCAATAATGTGTGAATTCCTGATGTTCCACATCTTTGATGACATTTGGTGTTGTCAATCTGTTTAATTTTAGCACTTCTTGAGTGTGTATAGTTTCTTTTAAACTCAGAATTATTGAGGTATAATTTATGTACAATAAATTATATCCATTTTAGTGTACAGTTCTATACATTTTGACATAGGCATACAACTGTGTAACCACCACCACAGTCAAGATGTAAAACAATTATAGTACCCAAAGCAATTCCCTCATGTTTCATTGTAGTCAATCCTTTCCCGATCCCCAAGCCCTAGCAACTCTGACCTGTGTTCTGTCACTGTGTTTTTTTTTCCTTTGTTTGTTAATGTTTTTACTATGCGTGTAAAAAATCTTTGCATGTTCACTCTTTGTGGCATGTAGGCTTATAGTTTTGGCAAATGCCCAGTGATGTATCCCACCACATTCAAGACACAACACAGTTCTATTATCCCAAAAATTATTCTTTGAAGTCAGCTCTTCACACACAGTCCTCTTCTCTGTCCCTGTAGCCTTTTTGGTCTAGCTTTTTTGACTTACCAAAATACATTTGAGATTTATCAGTGTTGTGTGTGTATTTTTTTTTTTTTTTTTTTTTAGTTGGAGTCTCATTCTGTCATCTACGCTGGAGTATAGGCGCATGCTCATGGCCACTATAGCCTCTACCTGCTGGGCTCAAGGTGATCCTTCCGCCTTAGCCTACCATGTAGCTGGAACTACAGGCACATGCTACTGCGCCTGGCTAATTTTTTGATTTATTGTAGAGATGCTTCGCCAAGTTTACCAGGCTGGTCTCGAACCACTGGGCTCAGGCATTTCTTTGCCTCGACCTCCTAAAGTGCTGGAATTACAGGCATGAGCCACCGTGCCCTGCTGTGTGTGTATCTTGATTTGTTATTTTGTTTTGCCAAGTAGTCTTTTATTGTATTGGGTATACACAATTTATTTATCCATTTACCAATTGAAGGACATTTGGGTCGTTTCTTGCCAATTATGAACTATACTGTTATAAACATTTGCATCCAGGATATTGTGTGAACACAGATTTCAATTTGTTTGAATAAATACTTAGGTGTGGAATTGCTGGGTTGTATTTGTAAGGGTGTGTTTAACTCTTAAAACTGCCAAATTATTTTCTAGAGTTGCCATATCATTTTGCATTCTCACCAGCAATGTATGAGAGTTCATTTGTTCCACATCTTTGACACCATTTGGTATGTTTGATTTTTTTTTTTGTTTGGTTTTGTTTTAGCCATTTTAGTAGATATGTCCTAGTATCTCATTTTTATTTGCAATACTTTACTGACTTATAATGATGAGCATCTTTTTTTAAAAAATAAGAGTAGTTTTATTGGTTACATGTAATTTTAGCTATATTTATATTATATACTTTAAGAATTAGAAGTAAATGACTTTATTTTTCAACCAAGAATAATCTAAGTTATGGGAGCATGTTCAATGAAAATTAAGGTCTTGCTCATTATAGATGAGCATCTTTTTGTGTGTTTATTTGTATATCTTCTTTGTCAACTAGTCCATTACAAGTCTTGTGACCATAAGTAGATATCTGTGGTTTGATAGCTGTATCTGTACTGAATATCTTCTCTTATTTAGTGGCTTGTCTTTTTATTTCTTTATGGTGTCTTTTGTTTTGTTTTGTTTTGTTTTGAGTTGGAATTTCACTCTGTCGCCCAGACTGGAGTACAGTGGCTGCTCCTGGCCACCGCAGCCTCGACCTGCTGGGCTCCGGCGATCCTTCCGCCTCCCGAGTAGCCGGAATTACAGGCGCGCGCTACCATGTCCGGCTGATTTTTTTTTTTTTATTTATTGTAGAGATGAGGTCTTGCTGCCCAGGCGGGTCTCGAACCTGCGAGCTCAGGCAATCCACTCACCTCAGCCTCCCAAAGGCGCGGGATTACAGGCTAAGCCACCAAGCCTGGCTTGGTTTTTGATTTATTGTGTAGATGAGGTCTCGCCAAGTTGCCCAGGCGGGTCTCGAACCGGTGGGCTCAGGCAATCCACTCACCTCGGCCTCCCAAAGCACGGGATTACAGGCTGAGCCACCGAATCCGGCCTATGGTATCTTTTGTAGAGCAGACATTTTTTTTTTGAGTTGGAGTCTTACTCTGTCACCCAGGCTGGAGTGCAGTGGCACACTCACAGCTACCCCAGTGTTGACCTGCTAGGCTCTGTTGGTCCTTCTGCCTCAGCCTTCCAAGTAGCCGGAACTACAGGCGTGTGCTAACATGCCCGGTTAAATTTTTATTTTTTTATTGTTAAGTTAAGTTCTTGCCAAGTTGCCCAGGCTGGTCTAGAACCCGTGGGCTCAGCAATCCACTTGCCTTGGCCTCCCAAAGTGCTGGAATTACAGGCTGAGCCACCAAGCCCAGCTGAGCAGATGTTCTTAAATTCTATTAAGTTTAATACATCAACTATTATATGGCTCAGGCTTTTTGTGTGTTATCTAAAAATCTTTGTCTATCCCTAAGGTCATGAGAACTGTCTTATATTTTCTTCTGAAGCTTTACCATTATAGCTTTTACATTAGGTCTATGAACCTAATTTTTTTCCATATAGTCAACTATTGTAGCACCAATTGTTGAAAAGACTGTCCTTTCCCTATGGAATTGCGCTGGCATCTTGGTTGAGAATCAGTTGATAATATAGAATGAGTGTGTTTCTGGATGCTGTTCTCCATTAATTTGTATTTATCTTTTCACTAATAATTGATACAGCTTTATTGGTAGTCTTGAAATAAAACAACTGTTAAGTATTACTACTTTGTTATTTGGAAGACGGTTTGGCTTTTTTGTGTGTCATTTATATTGCAATATTTATGATGGTTTGCCTTGTCTTTTTTTTTTTTTTTTTTTTTTTTT
>NW_007257058.1:98669-100060 GCF_000164805.1 Carlito syrichta | reverse complement strand
GAGTTGGAGTCTCACTCTGTCGCCCAGACTGGAGTGCAGTGGCCACTCCCAGCCACTGCAGCCTCGACCTGCTGTACTCCGGCGATCCTTCCGCTTCAGCCTTCCAAGTAGCTGGAACTACAGGCACGCGCTACCACGCCCGGCTAAATTTTTGATTAATTATATAGATGAGGTCTCACCAAGTTGCCCAAGCGGGTCTCAAACCCACGGGCTCAGGCACTCCACTCACCTCGGCCTCCCAAAGCGCTGGGATTACATGCTGAGCCACCGAGTCCAGCTAGGGCAGTTTTACTTATTCCTTTCTGATCTTTATTCAATTTTTTTCATGTCCTTATTGCCATGGCCAGTATAACCTTGAATAGAAGTAGTCAAGGCATCTTTTCCTTTTTTGGCCTTAGGAGAAAACAATTTGGTTTTTACCACTAAGTGTAATGAACTGTTTTTGTCATAGATGCCCTTTATTGGGTTGAATAATAGTCTTCATTTGCTGAGAGTTTTTTGTTATGAATAGGTGTTGACTTTTGTAAATGTTTCTGCATATTTTGGGATGAGCATATTGTCTTCTCCTTTATTCTTTAATGTTTAGTATTATGGTGATTTTCAAATGTTAAACCCACCTTGTGTTCCTGGGGTAAGTCTTACTTAATTATAATATGGTATCCTTTATATCTATAGTTGGTTTTGATTTGCTAATATTCTGTCAGGAACTTTTCTTTCTATGTTCATGAGGGATATTGGTTTGTTTTCTTTTTTTATAATATCTTTGTTAGATTGTGGTGTTAAAGTAATATTTATTTCAAAAAACAAGTTAGGAACTCTTCTCTTCTGCTTACTGGAAGCGTTTGTTAAAGATTGATGTTATTTCTTCTTTAAGTGATTGGTAGAATTCATGTATGAGCTATTATGGGCTTGACTGTTTCTTCGGGGAAGGTTTTAGTGATGAATTAAATCGCTTTAATAGATACAGGGCAATTCAGATGTGTTAGTTTTTGCAAAATCGTATTTTTCAAAGCATTTGTCCATTTCCTCTAAGTTGTCTGTTTCTATAAAGTTGTTCATAATATTCTTACTTAATATCTGTAGCATGTATAGTGATAACCTCTCTGTACTTCCTAGTATTGGTGATTTGTTTTCTCTTGTTCACTTGGTCCATTAAGCTATAGATTTATCAATTTTTTTAGCTTTTAAAAGAACCAACTTTTGGTTTTAGTTAATCTTCTATATTTTGTGTTTGTTTCCATTTATTTTCTTTTTAAATATTTATTATTCTCTTTCTACTTTGAGTTTATTCCTTTTCCTAGGTTTAAGGTGGCGTTTTAGAGCCGGGCTTGGTGGCTCAGCCTGTAATCCCGCGCTTTGGGAGGCTGAGGTGAGTGGATTGCCTGAGTCTG
>NW_007257058.1:97860-98619 GCF_000164805.1 Carlito syrichta | reverse complement strand
GAAACAAAAAATGGCCATGAATAGCCAAAACAATTCTCAGCAAAAGAAAGTGGAAAGAATCACACTCCTGGACTTTAAACTTTATTATAAGGCTACATCAATCAAAACAGCCTGGGATTGGTACAAGAACAGGCATATAGACCAATGATGGAACAGGATAGAAATTCCTGAAACAAAACCTCAATTTCTGAACCAACTCATCTTCAACAAAGCCCCAACCAATAACCACTGGGGAGAGGAGATCCTGTTCAGTAAATGGTGCTGAGAAACCTTGTTTACCACTTGTAGAAGAATGAAATAGGATCCCTAGCTATCACCATACACAAAAATCAACTCTAAATGGATCAAATATCTAAATGTAAAACCTCAAACTATAAGAATCTTAGAAAACACAGAAGATGCCCTTACAGAAATTGGAATAGGCAACCAATTCCTGATCAAAACTCCAAAAGTCCATGCCATATGATATAAGATAGGCAAGTAGCACCTTATCAAGCTGAAAAGCTTCTGCAAAGCAAAAGAAACCATTAAGAAAGTGGGGAGACAGCCCACAGAATGGGAAAAAATATTTGCCACTGTATATCTGACAAAGGCCTAACATCCAGGAGCTACAAGGAACTCAAAGTGCTGAAAGGAAAAAAACAAACAGCCCCGTTAAAAAGTGGGTGAAATAGGCTGGGCTCAGTGGCTCAGCCTGTAATCCCACTTTGGGAGGCCGAGGTGAGTGGATTGCCTGAGCCCGTGGGTTCGAGACCCACA
>NW_007257058.1:80551-97810 GCF_000164805.1 Carlito syrichta | reverse complement strand
TTTTATTTTATTTTATTTTTGAGTTGGAGTCTCACTGTCACCTAGACTGGAGTGCAGTGGCCGCTCCCGGCCACCACAGCCTCGACCTGCTGGGCTCTGGCGATCCTTCCGCCTCAGCTTTCCAAGTAGCCGGAATTACAGGCATGTGCTACCATGCCCGGCTTATTTTTTTATTTATTGTAGAGACGAGGTCTTGCTGCCCAGGTGGGTCTCGAACCCACAGGCTCAGGCAATCCACTTACCTCAGCCTCCCAAAGGTGCGGGATTACAGGCTGAGCCACCGAGCCCGGCTTAATTTTTGATTTTTATTGTAGAGATGAGGTCTCACCAAGTTGCCCAGGCGGGTCTCGAACCCGCGGGCTCAGGCAATCCACTCACCTCAGCCTCCCAAAGCATGGGATTACAGGCTGAGCCACCGAGCTCGGCTCTGACAAATAAAATTCCTTTGAATGCTTTATATTTTGTATTTATATGGTATAAGCCTGAAGATTTTTTGTTGCATAAAATAACAGTTTGTCTCTTACTATTATCTTGGTTGACTGGGCTCATCTGGGCAGTTCCTTCTTGAGGTCTTGCAGTTGCAGTCAGATGGCAGCTGGGACTAGAGTCATCTGAGGGTTTGATTGGGCTAAATGGTCAGGATGGCCTCTCCACTCACTGCTGGAATGACTGAGACAGCTGGGTTTGGGCTGGGCACCTCTGCACACAGCTTCCTTATGGAAGTAATTGGCTTTCACACAACAGGGCATTTTCAGGGTAGTCAAATTTTCTAAATGGCAGCTGACTTCTCATAGAATGAGCATTCTAAGACATTGAGTTTTTTCAAGTAGGTAATTTATCTGGTCTGCTTTTTAAAGCTAAGAAGTAATATAAATACATTGGGGTAGTCATTGTAGAAACCACCTAGTAAAACGTTCTTTAATTTTATGTTTTTAAAGTGAAGCGAAATTAACATAAGATTAGGCATTTTAGTGCATACAACTCAATAGCATTTAATACATTCACAGTGTTGTGCAGCCATAACCTGTATCTAGTGTCAAAACATTTTCATCACTTATTAAGCAGCCCTTTTCCATTTGCCCTCCCTCTCAACTCTAGCAATCAATCACCAATCTGTTTTTTTGTCTCTCTGGATATATCTGTTATGAATCTTTCATATAAATAGAGTCATTCAATATGTTCCTTTTTGTTGCTGGGTTTTTTCACTTAGCATAATGTTTTCAAGGTCCAGTTTATAGCATGTCAGCACTTCTTTCCTTTTTATGTCTGAAAACATTCCACTGTATGTTATACATTTTATTTATCCCTTCACTCATCCATGGATATTTGGGTTGTTTCCACCTTTTGGCTAGTTGTGAACAGTGCTGCTGTGAACCTTTATATACAAGGGTTTGCTTGTTTTCAATTCATTCATATATACTCATTTATATACATTCATTCATATGCAAGGGTTTGCCTGTTTTCAGTTCTGGGTATACATAGGCATTCCTTGAAGATACTGTGGGTTCAGTTCCAGACCATTGCAATCAAGCACATATTGCAATAAAATGAGTCACATACATTTTTTGATTTCCCAGTGCCTATGAAAGCTATGTTTATACTATACTGTAGTCTCTTAAGTGTGCAGTAGTATTATGTTTAAAAAATACTTTTGCTAAAAAATGCTAATAATCATCTGAGCTTTTAGCAAGTTGTAATTTTTGTGCTGGTGGAGGATTTTGCCACAATGTTGATGGCTGCTAACTGATCCAGAGTTGTGGTTGCTATATGTTTGGGTGACTGTGGTGAGTTCTTAAAATAGGACAACAATGAAGTTTGCTACACTGATTGACTCTTCCTTTCATGAAAAATTTCTCTGTAGCGTGTGATGCTGTTTGACAGCATTTTACTCACTGTAGAACTTCTTGGAAAATTGGAGTCAGCCTTCTCAAACACTGAGGCTACCTTATCAAATATAAACTCTAAGTCCTTTGTCACTTCATGTTCACAGCTTCTTCATCAGAAATTGATTCAGTTTAATGAAGCCACTTTCTTTGCTTATCTGTAAGAGGCAATTCCTCATCCACATAGTTTTATCATGAGATTGCAGCAGTCACCTCTTCAAGCTCCCATTGTAATTCTACTTCCCTTGCTATTTCTACCACATCTGCAGTGACTTCCTCCACTGAAGTCTTGAAGCCTTCGAAGTCATCCCTGAGGATTGAAATCAACTTCTTCCAGACTCTTGTTAATGTTGATATTTTTACCACCTGTGAATCACAAATGTTCTTAATGGCATCTAGCATGATGAATCCTTTCTATAAGGTTTTCAGTTTATTTTGCCCAGATCCATCAGAGGAATCACTGTTTGTGGCAGCTTTATCCTTATGAAATATATTTCTAAATAATAAGGCTAAGAAGTTGATTTCTTGATGCATTAGCTGCAGAATGGATGTTGTGTTAGCTGTCATGAAAACAACATAAATCTTCTTGTACATCTCCATTAGAACTCTTGGGTGACTAGCTGCATTGTCAATGAGCAGTAATATTTTGAAAGGAATCTTGTTTTTCTGAACTGGAGGTCTCAACAGTGGGCTTAAAATATTCAGTAAACCATACTGTAAACAGGTGCACTGTTATCCAGGCTTTGTTGTTCCATGTATAGAGCACCGGCAGAGTAGATTTAGCATAACTCTTAAGGGTCTTAGGATTTTTAGAATGGTAAAAGAACATTGGTTTCAACTTAAAGTGACCAGCTGCATTAGCCCCTAACAAGATAGCCTGTCCTTTGAACCTTTGAAGCCAAGCACTGACATCTCTCTAACTATGGAAGTCCTAGGTGCCATCTTCTTCCAATATAAAGCTGTTTTGTCCACATTATAAATATGTTATTTAGTGTAGCCAACTTCATCAATGATCTTAGCTAGATCTTCTGAATAATTTGATGCAACTTCTACATCAGCATTTGCTGCTTCATCTTGCACTTTTATGTTATGGAGATGGTTTCATTTCATAAATGTCATTACCTAACCTCTGCTGCTTCCAACATTTTTTTCTGAAGCTTTTCAGCTTTCATAGAGTTGAAGAGAGTTTGGGCTTTTATTTGGATTAGGCTTTGGCTCAGGGGAATGTTGTAACTTTTTTGATCTTCTTTCCAAACCACTAAAACTTTCTTCATGTTGGTAATAAGGCTATTTTGCTTTCTTGTGTTTACTGGAGTAGCACTTTTAATTTCCTTCAAGAACTTTTGCTTTGTATTCACAGCTTGGCTAAATGGTTCAAGAGACCTAGCTTTTTTCCTGTCTTGGCTGTTGACTTGCCTGCCTTATGAAACTTGATAATTTCTAGCCTTCAATTTAAAGTGAGACACTTACAACTCTTCCTTTCACTTGAACATTTAGAGGTCGTTGTATGGCTATTAATTGGCCTAATTTCAATATTGTGACTTAGGCAATAGGGAGACCCCAGGAAAGAGATGGGGAGAACAATTTGAGCTTTCAGAATACACACAACATTTATTAAGTTCACTGTCTTACATGGGCATGGTTCATGATATCCCAAAATAATTTTAGTAGTAACGTCAAAGATCACTGATCACAGATGACCATAACAGATATAATAATAGTGAAAAAATTTGAAATGTTGTGAGTTACTAAAATGTGACACAGGGACATGGAGTGAGCACGTACGGTTGAAAAAAGGGAACCTGTATCCTTGCTCAAATGCAGAGTTGCCATAAACTTTCTATTAAAAAAAACAAAACAAAACAACTGCAGTATCTGTGAAGTATAGTAAAGTGAAATGCAATAAAATGAAGTGTGCTTGTGCACAGAAGTGGAATTGCTGGGTCATACAGTAATTGTGTGTTTAACTTTTGAAGAACTGCCAAACTGCTTTATACAGCTGTCATACCATTTACATTGCCACTAGTAATGTAAGAGGGTTCCAGTTTCTCCATGTCCTTGCCTTGCTGTTTTCCCTTCTTTTAATTATAGCCATCATAGTGGGTGTGAACTGATACCTCATTGTGGTTTTGATTTGCATTTCCCTAATGACTAATGATATTGAACGTCTTTTAATGTTCTTGTTATTCATTTGTTTATCTTCTTTGGACAAATATCTCAAGTCCTTTGCCCATTTTTAAATTAGATTGTTGGTTTCTGTTGTTGAGTTCTAAGAACGATTTATATAATCTGTATACCAGACTCTTATCAGATATATAATTTGCAAATATTTTCTTCCACCCTGTAGAGTGCCTTTTGACTTTCTTGATGTCTTCTGATACACAAAAGCTTTAAATTTTGACAGTCTGATTTCTCTTATTTTTGTTGTTATTCATGCTTTTGGTGTTATATCCAAGAATTCATTGCTAATTCCAAGGTTAAGAAGATTTACCCATCTGTTTTCCTCTAAAATTTTTATAGTTTTAGCTCTTATATTTAGATTGTTTATCCATTTTGAGTTAATTTTTGTACATGGTGTCAGGGCTTCATCTTCATTCTTTTACATATGGCTATCCAGCTGTACCATGTACCAGCATGATTCGTTGAAGAGACCTCCCCTTGAATGGTGTTAGCACCCTTGTTGAAATCAAATGACCAAAGAAACCATTTCTGGGCTCTCAATTCTTTTTCATTGGTCTATGTCTGTCCTTATAACAGTACCACACAAGTTGATAATTTTTACTTGTAGTATATGCCAGTTGATTGAATTTTCAAGCTTTGATTGTAAAATTTAAAAAAAATTTAGGTAAATTCATAACAACAGCATACCATACTTATTTAAAACTTTTTGAGTGTTTCATCATTTCTCTGCCTGCGTACAGAATAGTGATGTAGATGCACAGTATATTAGAGTTCATTATAATTGAGTTTTCACTGTGTGTTAAATTTGCCTTTAACCTTTAGATGAGGAACTAGTTACATAAATTCATCCTGCCAAAATATGTGATCGTGCCAGCTTTAGAGGTATCAGAATAGGAACAGCTGTCAGTAGAATTATATAATTATATTAAACATCGCATCAGGAAGGAATCACATATCTGTAGTTTCTAGAGAAAAAGTGGTTGGAAACTGCTTTACGCAGGTCATGGTTTTTAACTTTAATTAGTTCAACAAAAGTTTAGAACGAGAATAGGATCTTTTAAACTATAGGTTCTCTCTCTTTGTTTCTGTAGTAATTTATTTGCTAAAGATACTGGGATGTTTTGTTTTGTTTGGTCTTTTTGTTTTCCATATTCTGCCTTTTGCTGATTGAATTCCTATGGTACAGTTTAGTATGCTACTCTGTCTTCTGCATCTCCTGTAAATTGCTAGTTTGCCATGGGGAGGGGGTCTGTGATTTGATCAGATTTAGATAAAACCATTTTTTTGTTATATGCTCACTTCATAGGTGACGTTTGTGTCTTCCTATCAGGAGGCACATTGTACCTTCTTATTCTCTTTCCATTATGTTAGCTAAGTTTATTTTGATTCCCTTTTAACAGTTTAAGGGCTTTGGGAGACACTGGTTTTGGGAGCCTAAGATATGAGCTCTAGAGTCTAAGAATCAGGGTCCAAGTTTTAATTCTTTACCTAGTAGTTCTGTAATTTTGGAAAATCACTTCACTTCCCAATGTTAAGTTTCTTTATCTGTGAGACCGGGATGATGTTGTTTACTCATAAGGTGGTTTTAAGGATTAAAACAGATACTGCATGGAAAAGAACCTTGCACAGAGCTTAGCATATAGCAGGTGGTCAATACATGCTAGTTGTTATTGTTTTGTGGATGTAAATATATTCTAAAACATTCTACACAGTAGATTATCTTAATTTGTAAGTGAAGAAATTAAAATTTGGATAGCTGGTTTTTTGACTTTCCTAGGTTTTTTTTTGTTTTTAATTGGGAAAAAATAAGTAAATTATCAACTAAGGTGAATAGCTCTCCTTATTCATCAGTGTGAAGAGTTAACGTTTAGTAACCATTCATAAGAAGTTTAATTTTAAATGATTTTTGCCCATGCGTCAGATGTTGGTGTGAGTTCATATTAGTTTACCCCACCTAATGTTGGAAAGAAGCCCTTTGTTGAACAAACTGCACTATAACACATTTTATGCTTACAGCCCACTGAGAAATATTATAAGGAGCTTACTGTTAATGTTTTTATTTTACAGTGTAATGTTCAAGCCTAGAAATGCCTTATGTGGATCGTCAGAATCGCATCTGTGGTTTTCTAGACATTGAAGAAAATGAAAACAGTGGCAAATTTCTTCGAAGGTACTTCATATTGGATACCAGAGAAGACAGTTTTGTATGGTACATGGATAATCCACAGGTTTGTAAAATCCAAAAGGTTACTTTTTAGAGACATAGAAAGCTTTATTTAAGTATTTGACATACTATACAGGCATTAGGATTTGTCTTCCTAAATAGTAGGCATTTAGGTTTATTTCCACTGGCTCTGCTCTCACTGTCTTGATCCTTATTGTCTTGTATGAATTTCAGTAGGTGAAACTAAGCTTATTTGACACAAAAGTATGCTTTTGTGTATATTGTTTCTTCCTTGGGAGGGAAAACTCTCTCTGGTAGAAAATTATTAACCCATGTAGATTTAAGATGCTGTAGATTGCTATCTTTTATTAAATAAATGGCTTTACTTGATAATCTTGCACATATATATCCTTTCTTCTTGCATTTTTGGGCTTGAATGTCAGTCATTGTAATGGCATCATGAACTGAAGCGCAGTTTTATTTTATTGTTGCCTTGTAAAATATTGGAGTAAATCTCCTGAATTAAAAATTAGAATCCCAGCCAGGCTTGGTGGCTCAGCCTGTAATCCTGCGCCTTGGGAGGCTGAGGTGAGTGGATTGCCTGAGCCCGTGGGTTTAAGACCTGCCTGGGCAACTTGGTGTGAGACCTCATCTCTACAATAATTCAAAAAAGTAGCCGGGCGTGGTAGCGCACACCTGTAGTTCCAGCTACTTGGAAGGCTGAGGCGGAAGGATCGCCAGAGCCCAGCAGGTTGAGGCTACGGTGACTGGGAGCGGCCACTTGCACTCCAGTCTGGGTGACAGAGTGAGACTCTGACTCAAAAAAAAAAAAAATTAGAATCCCAGTTTAAGGTCTGTGAGACACCTGAGATTAGAAAGCATCTGCCAAGTAACTTTAAATTTTCTTTATTTGTGGAACTCTTCACCTCCAAATAAAAATTGTTATAAAAGTTAAAAATAAATATATATGTTGGCAGGAAGTATGTGCAAAGCAAAGTATGAATCCCTTGTGAACTTCTAAGCTGACTTTACCCAGTGGGCTTCTTATGCAATTGAGGAACAGAAAGTGTAGGGAAGAGCAGAGACTTGTAGGAGGTTCCATTCTATCTCACAGAGCAGGAACTAGATTTCCTAATAACTAGTATTCTTCACTGATGTATATGCTGTTGTGTGTGTATACTTGTTTATACAGAATTTGACTTTTAAG
This sequence comes from Carlito syrichta, assembly GCF_000164805.1. Taxonomy (NCBI): domain Eukaryota; kingdom Metazoa; phylum Chordata; class Mammalia; order Primates; family Tarsiidae; genus Carlito; species Carlito syrichta. The sequence continues at coordinate 90,375 of NW_007257058.1, read as the reverse complement.
AGACCTTAGTATTAATTGTCTTCTTAATGCAAGAAACCCATCTATCTCTGGTCTTTGTTTTAATTATTGTTTGAATTACACATTATTAAAAAAATTTGTTATATTTGGGACACCTTCCAGTTATTTTTTTCTGTGACCCAGAGTGTAGTTTCTTAAATCTTCTACTCACTAATTCTACTTTTGTCCCTCCTAATTTTAGCCCTTTATTCACAGGTAGCCTTTCAAATTTTGGAGGATAATTGTATTTTAATTCAGCTTATATTATGTTGAGTACTTACCACTGTCCTTATGGAGCTAATTGACATCCTACTTTACTCCTTTATCTCTGAGTATAACCAGCTTCCTTGGGTTGTAGCCACCTGGCTATGTAATTATATGATTCTTACCTTTATTTACTTGAGAGTCAGTGAGAAAAAAAAGGTCAGAAAAAGAAAAAGTTCATGTTTACCTCTAAAAAATAGCTATATAAATATATTTTTCCTTTTTATGACTCAATTTTTTAAAAAAAATTTCATTTTTTTAAAGACTCCATCTTTAAGACTTTTGGCAAAGTCTCAGGGTATAAAATAAATGTGCAAAAGACAATCGAATTTCTTTACACCAATTAAAAAACAAACAGAAACCCAAATTAAAAGCACAATCCCATTCACAATTGCCACAAAAAAATGAAATATCTTGGCATCTTCCTAACCAGAGATGTGAAAGACCTTTACAATGAAAACTATAAAACACCGCTCAAAGAAATCAAAGATGACATAAACAAGTGGAAAAATATCCCATGCTCATGAATTGGAAGAATCAACATTGTTAAGATATCCATCTTACCTAAGGCAATCTACAGATTTAATGCAATACCCATCAAATTATCAGCAGCATTCTTCTCAGATCTAGAAAAAACAATACAGGAATTCATACGGAAACACAAACAACCAAGCAAAAATATCAAAGCAGGAGGTATCACATTACCAGACTTTAAACTTTACTATAAAGCTACAATAAGCAAAACAGCCTGGTATTGGTACAAGAACAGGCATATAGACCAATGGAATAGAATTGAGATTCCAGAAGCAAAACCTCAGTTTCTCAACCAACTCATCTTCGACAAAGCCTCCGCCACCCACCACTGGGGAGAGGAGAACCTATTCAGTAAATGGTGCTGGGAAAACTGGCTGACCGCATGCAGAAGATTCAAACAGGACCCCTATCTATCTCCATATACAAAAATTAACTCTAAATGGATCGGAGACCTACATGTAGAACTTCAAACCATAAGAACTTTAGAAAATGCAGGACACACCCTTATGGAAGTTGGAACTGGCATCCAATTCCTGAGCAAAACCTGAAATGCATGGGCCATAAGAGATGAGATAGACAATTGGGACCTCATTAAACTGACAAGCTTCTGCAAAGCCGAAGAAACCATCAAGAGAGCAGGGAGACAGCCCACAGACTGGGAAAAAGAATTTGCCAACTCCATGTCTGACAAAGATCTAACATCAAGGATCTACAAGGAACTCAGATGTGCTGAAAAGAAAAAAGCAAACAACCCTATTACAAAGTGGGCAAAAGTTATGAACAGACACTTCTCAAAAGAAGACATACGAGCAGCCAACAGATACATGAAGAAATGTTTAACTTCACTAGCCATCAAGGAGATGCAAATTAAAACTACACTGAGATACCGCCTAACTCCAATCAGAATGGCCATCATCAGTAACTCAAAAAAATAACAGATGCTGGAGAGGATATGGCGAAAAGGGAACACTTCTACACTGTTGGTGGGAGTGTAAACTAGTACAGCCTCAGTGGAAATCAGTATGGCGATTCCTAAAAGCTCTAAAAATCGACCTTCCATACGACCCCGCAATCCCCCTACTGGGAGTATACCCAGAAGAACTCAAATCACTCTATAAAAAAGATATCTGCATACATATATTTATCGCAGCATTGTTCACAATAGCAAGAGCATGGAACCAACTGTGCTGTCCATCAAAAGAGGACTGGATTAAAAAAATGTGGTACATATACACAATGGGATATTATGCAGCCATAAAAAAGAACAAAATCATGAATTTTGCAGCAAGCTGGATGGAATTCAAGTTTATAATACTGAGTGATCTCTCACAGAAACAAAGACTTGAGTATCACACGTTCTCACACATAAGTAGACCTTGAACAACTACCGTAATGCTGTAAGAAAAGGATTGACAGTGACGGGAAACTATGGGGGGGCCAGGGAGGGGAAGGGAGGTGGGATTAACGGAGTCAACATCTGTCTGGGAAAAGGGGGGGCACAGTGCATTAACAGGGGTGCCTGCAAAACGAATATTTGTATTCCTAACCCTTAACTGTACCCCACAATTTTAAAATAAAAAAATATGTACAATAAAAATAAATAAATAAATAAAATGAAAAGAAAATAGTAAATCCGTATGCCTCTGTAAGTCAGGCAGTATCCAGAATCCTGTTCGCCACATTTCACTCAAGAGAATGAAGCCTACATGTTTAACAAGAGGACGAATGATGGGACATATAAACTAAGACAGTGGAAGCATAAGGCTGCGGGCTTGGAACTGGTGTCCACAAACTGGTTTGCAATTTTCCTTAATAGATAAAGTGTTTTTTGCCTTTGGAAAAATAAAATTTACTGGCCCTACAAAAGAAAAAATAAAGGCTCCATCTTTTTATATGGGGTACAGTCCCCTCAAAAACTCCACTTCCTAGGGTAAAAACGAACTTTGTTTTCTTGACTCCCCCTAATTACTATCTAATCTATCAGATTCCTGTTCCTGGTCTTCCTCACCTATGCAAGCCATCCCACAGTTCTGCCGATGTTCTCTCTCTGATTTTTCTATTTTCATAAGGTCTGATTGACTTACATATGGTTTCTCTTTACTTAAGACCCCTTGGTTGTTCTTCTGTTTTCCTATGTAATCGGTTTTTCATGTAATTCTTCATTTTATCAGTACTTCCTACTCAGTGCTAAAAGAAGATAATAAGTGCAAAATGGAATATATTTATTAACCTGAATGAAACATAAACTTGGAATTCAGAGGAAGGTTGTGATTATAGCTAATAGAGGGAGTTGAAGTCTTTATGAAGGTGGCCCAGAAGTTTGGATATGATTTTGTCCAAGTGCAGAAGTGGGTATTCTACTGCTCAAAGAATAGTGTAGCTAAAGAAATCAAAGCAAGAGAGAGCCTGTGGCATATTTGCAGAACAGTTCACTTTGGCTATAGCAGGGAGAGTATTAAGGTTTGTACTCAGCCAATTCTTTTTCACATGAACTTTAAAAAAATCAGGTCTGTAGTTGTAATTAATGCATTGATTTTTCTGGACATAGTTGTCAACTTGATTTCAGACCTAGTAAGTACCTCAACTGAAAAAAGTTGATTTGTAAAATGTGATGTTAAAAAATTGAATTTCTTAACTTTTGAGTATATGGGGAACATTATGTTATAAAATAAATTTTTAATACTGGGTATTAATTGTATGTTAATACTTTGTTTCTAGAACCTACCTTCTGGATCATCACGTGTTGGAGCCATCAAACTTACCTACATTTCAAAGGTAGTCTTTATACATTGTCTTATATTCATATGTGAATTAAAATCTTTCTGAATGGGAGTATTAATAGAAGCAAGTTTCCTTTCTTTTTTTTTCTTTTTTTTGAATTGGGGTCTCACTCTGTCGTCCAGGCTGGAGTGCAGTGGCATACTCACAGCCTCCCCAGCGTCGACCTGCTGGGCTCTGGCAATCCTTCTACCTCAGCCTTTCAAGTAGCTGGAACTACAGGCCTGCACTACCACACTTGGCTAATTTTTTATTTTTATTGTAGAGACGGGGTCTCACCAAATTCCCCGGGCTGGTCCTCGAATCCAGGGGCTCAGGCAATCCACTCACCTCGAGTCTGGCCAGTTTCCTTTCTTTCTTTCTTTCTTTTTTTTCAGTTTCCTTTCTATATCATTTACAGTGATGCTTAAATTCATATCATGCTGAAAACAGTACTTGATTACTATGTTTAAATTGATAAAATCAGGAAGAATATGAATTTAACTTATAGGATATGACTAATTGCAATAGTTAACATTAACTTTTATGATCAGGTATATGAACATCAGTAAGGGAGAAATCAGTTAACGATTAGATTCCATCTTGAGAAAGTCTAGAGGTTTTTCTAAGTTCATTATGTCTATTTAGACTGTTTCCATTTTTTTTTTTTTTTTTACTTGGAGCCTCACTCTGTCACCCAGGCTGGAGTGCCTCCTTGACCTGCTGGGCTCAGGTGATCCTTCTGCCTCAACCTTCCAAGCAGCAGGAACCACAGTCATGCGCCACCATGCCTGACTAATTTCTTGATTTATTGTGGAGACAAGGTCTTGTCATGTTGCTCAGGCTGGTCTCGAACCCCTGAACTCAGGCAATTCTCTCACCTCAGCCTTCCAGAGTGCTGAGATTACAGGCGTGAGCCACTGTGCCTGGATGTTTCCAACTTTTTTTTTTTGAGTTGGATTCTCACTCTGTCGTCCGGAGTGGAGTGCAGTGGTACATTCCAGCCACCACAGCCTTGACCTGCGTTCTCTGGAGATCCTTCCGCCTCAGCCTTCCAAGTAGCTAAAACTACAGGCGCGTGCTACCACGCCCGGCTAATTTTTGATTTATTGTGGAGACGAGGTCTCAGCAAGTTGCCATGGTGGGTTTCAAACCCCGGGTTCGGGCAGTCCACTCACTTCGGCCTCCCAAAGTGCTGGAATTACAGACTGAGCCACTGAGCCTGGCTATTTAAATCCCCTTGCCTTTGACTTTTTTTTCTTAGTGTTTTATTTTGAGGAAACTGTGAATCATTTTCATGTTGAAAGGATGATTTTTTTCCTCTTTTCATTTTGTCTCTACTCATTTTTGTTTTCCTTGTAGGTTGATTTGTTTCTCTGGTATTTTTGCAATGCAATTTTTTTTCAAGAATTTAGATTTTATTTTGGTTAGGTAGCTTATTTTTTGTTTTTTTTGGAATTGGAGTCTCACTCTAATGCCCAGGCTGGAGTGCATGCTGGGCGCTGGTGATTCTTCCACTTCAACTTTCCAAGTAGCCAGAACTACAGGCGCATGCTACCACACAGCCAATTTTTTTGGTTTATTGTAGAGACTAGGTTTCACCTTGCCTAGGTTGGTCTTAAACCCACGGGCTCAGGCAGTCCTCTTGCCTTGGCCTCCCAAAGTGCTGGGATTATAGGCTTGAATCACTGCACCCAGCCAGTCACGTAGCTTTTTTCCTTATTCTGTTAGTATCTTGGGAACAGATAGAGACACTGAGCTGCTAGCCCTTTGAGGGGGGCGGGAGGCAGGGGTTGGTGTGTTTTACACAAAGCGATAAAAATGTGTTGATGACAAAAAAATGCAATACAAAGGTAGCAACACAGTATTATTAAGTAATATGTGTACTATTATTCCTATGCTGGGATTTGTTGGCAAAGGCAGATCACTTCAACAGAAGACCAATTTATAAATGTGCCTCTTTTTCTATAAATAAAGTATTTTGTTATCAGTATTACAATAGTGCTATATTCATTCTCATTGACCCTCCTCCCCCAAAAAAATTAGTCCTTGGACTATATTTAAGAGGAAACATTTTCTGTTAAAGCCATTTGTAAATTTACAAAAGACAAATATTGTTTAAGTATACCTCAAGTATTTCTGTAAATTCAAACTTTTAAAAAGTGCCTTATCATAGCTTGCAGCTTAAATTCTATAGAGACCATTATTAGGAAGCATAGAGTTCTACTGTAAGATAAATTTTAGAGCTCTAGTTGCCTTGATTTCTTATATGTATCATGCGACCTCAACATACTGCTAAGCGTTTTTTCCTCTCAACAGAGTGATGTGGGGGAGGCCTATTTTGTTGAAATAGGCAGTTGAGGGAGAGATTGCCCGTCTGCCTTCAACGTGTCGGTTGTTTGCTGCTTAGTCTTTCTAAAAATGGGAGTCTTTCTCGAAATCATGTATTAACTCAGTAAAGCAGGCAGGGTGACTGGCCCACTGACTTCCCTCCTTTTAAAAATATAAAATCTCCCCTTTTAAAATATAACCTCTTGCTGGGCTCTGTGGCTCAGCCTGTAATCCCGCGCCTTTGGGAGGCTGAGGTGAGTGCATTGCCTGAGCCCGCGGGTTCGAGACCCGCCTGGGCAGCGAGACCTCATCTCTACAATAAATCAAAAAATCAGCCGGGTGTGGTAGCGCATGCCTGTAATTCTGGCTACTCGGAAGGCTGAGGCGGAAGGATCGCCGAAGCCCAGCAGGTCGAGACTGCAGTGACCGGGAGCGGCCACAGCACTCCAGTCTGGGCGACAGTGAGACTCCAACTCAAAAAAAACAAAAACAACAACAAAAAAACCTCTTTTCTGTTAACTCTCATTTCTGTGCTGCAGCTTTCTAAAGTTTGAGTTGTACACTTTGTACTCTGCTTTAGATATGTCATTTCTTTTCCAGAATTTATTTCTGGAACAAGCTTCAGTATGACTCAGCTGCAAGTTTATAGTTGGGATCGTTTAGGAACCCCAGACTTAGAATTCCTTTTGAAGGTACAAAACAGATGCTGTAATTACAAGTTCTATCACTGGGCAACAGCGTGGCAATAGTTTTGAATGGGCTTTCAGGAGCTACTTTATGTAAAGGGATAGCAGCAACCAAGTGCTGCTAGTTGCTTCACCTTCTAAAAGGAACTATGTGCTGCATTAATAAAGTGACCTCATTATCCTGGGGTGTTTTCTAGTACATGAGGGGGTTTGAGCACCATTTTAACTTTCTCATGGCAGGTTAATGCCTTAATTAATCTTAATTAATTATTAACTAATGCCTTAATTAATAAGTTAAATAAGTAAAATGCTTAGATTTTTGGACTTTAGATATACAATGTCACCCTTGCCTACCATCATTTTTGCTTAGTTTATAGTTAATTTAGAAATATGTTATTTAGGAAGATTTTATAGTTCCTGTAGAGGATTTATGAGGATATTTTTAAAATCATGTTAAACTAAAAATATATATATATGTGACATAAACCCTAATGGTTTACTTTTATCTTCTTCACATTTTCTTTGAAGAGAAAACAAATTTGTTCAAAGAAAACATGGAAGTGTCATTTGTTCCATCTTACTATTGGGACCTATAGTCTATATATTTAATTTGCTGTTCTTTTTCAGTTGCCTTTAAAGTTTAATTTTAGATATATTTGCTAAATATGGATATTGGAAATCTTACAAGTGGAAGTTTACATAGTGTTTGAGGTTGGTTACAGGAGCATATGAAGAAGTGTAACTCATCTCTATTTTTTCCTTAGGTTAGCGATGCAACTAAGCTAAGGCCAAAGGCTGAGTTCTGTTTTGGTAAGTAGCATATTTTATATTAGTTACTTTAGACTGATACAATTGCATCATATTCTAATATATAATATACATGTTTATACATATATAATATGTAATAAATATGTTATTAATGCATCATAGTCACGGAAAACCATACAAAACAAACCTGTTGCTTTTTTTTGGTGTGAATTAAGAAAGATTTATTAAAGGAAAGATACACTGTGAAGGGCATAGTGGGCAGGACAGCAGAGACAGTCTTGTCTGCTGCTGAAACTTGTTACTTAATGAATTGTTACAAATTTCCTTGTAACCACTATACAGATGAGGAAATAAAATTTTATCCCCCCCCATTCTTCCCACCCTTGAAGGCTTTTTTCCTGTGTCCCATTTTAGTCATAGCCTCCTCCCTCCAGTCATATGTAACTATTATCTTGGCATTTATAGTGATCACCACCTGCAAAAATTCAGGTAATTTTTAACTTTTTAAATAAATAATGAAGGAAATTTGGTCTTGAGCTTGTGGGTAATGAGAAATGTACAGTTTAGGGGAAGGAGTGGTTAAGGTATTGGATTAACTCGTTCAGCAAATATTTAGTGAAAACCTAGTATATGCCAGGCACTCTGCTTGGCACTGAGGCAATGAAATGAAAAAGCATTTGCTGCCCTTAAGGCTGGTTGGCTTGCAGACAGATATGACACGAGGGGATTTTCATTGCATTTGTCATAATTGGTAGATAAAGGGATATATCATCTATTAAAAAAGCAGAAAGGAAAAGCTTCGAATCTTTATTGGAGAGCTCAGGAGTCAGGGAAGCCATACTGGAGGAGGAGATACTTGAGATGGTGGCCAGCTAGACTCCTAGTCATTCTTTATCACTGGTAGAAAAAGGCAGGAGGATCACAAGGACAGAGTTGTGTGGGGAGAAGAGTATGTTGTGTGTGCAGCTGAATGCTCAGTGAAGCTGGAGGGGATAGTGAGAAGCTAGAGAGAAAAAAAAGCAGGTGGAAGTTCAGGTGACAGTGTGTTGACAAGCAATACATTTCGTTATTTTGAAAAAGGGAGAAGATTAGCTGGGTGTGGGGGCATGCACCTATAGTTCAACTACTAGGGAGGCTGAAGCAGGAGGATTGCTTGAGCTCAGGAGTTGAAGGATACAGTGAGCTATGATTGTGCCACTGCACACTGGCCTGGGCAACAGAGCTAGACCCTGCCTCTATTAAAAGCATAAATTGATCAAAAAGAAAAAAGGGAAAAGAGAAAGTAGAGAGCATCTATAACGGACATTATGTGAAGGAAGTTTGTTTTTTGTATGGATAGGAAAATTTTGATGCAGATATATTAGGTAATATACCTATTGACCTATTCCTGTACTTATGTAAGGGCCTGATTTAGGTGACAGGAGGAGGAGTAGGAAGGATGAAACACATTAGAAGGAAGAGCACAGGGAGTTGGTGACTGCATATGTGGAAGTTAAAGGGAAAAGAGAGAGCAGGGAAGTTTGCTTCAGGCAAGAAATGAGGTATGGGGGAACTGATTAGATAGGGTTAAATGTTTGCTAAGAAGTTGAAATGATGGGGGAACTAACCTGATGACAGTAGTTGAGGATTGAATGGAGCCTGAAGATCAAGAATGGAGAAATTTGGATTCTACTAAAAAGTGGCTGTTCAAACTGGGAGAATTGATATTCTGTGTTAATGATGCAACGGACAGAAATTTGGAGTGGCATCAAAAGGGACTATTTTACATTGAAGTAAAAAAGATAATTATAGGGGTGGAATTGATATTAAAAGTTCTTTGTTTTCTTTTGTTTGCAAAGGGCAGGTTTTTTTCTGTAGGCTGTATGTTTGGGATAGCATCTGATGGCAATCTCATATAATCGAGTAAGAAAATATATGAGCAGAATGAAATATAACTGTTTAGGGAATCCTCTATAATGCTTTTATTACTTCTTTTTTTTTTTTTTTTTTTTTTTGAGTTGGAGTCTCACTCAGTCGCCCAGACTGGAGTGCAGTGGCCGCTCCCGGCCACCGCAGCCTCGACCTGCTGGGCTCCGGCGATCCTTCCGCCTCAGCCTTCTGAGTAGCCGGAATTACAGGCATGCGCTACCACGCCCGGCTGATTTTTTTTTTTATTTATTATAGAGATGAGGTCTCGCTGCCCAGGCGGGTCTCGAACCTGCGGACTCAGGCAATCCACTCACCTCAGCCTCCCAAAGGCAGGGGATTACAGGCTGAGCCACCGAGCCCGGCTGCCTTATGCGTTTTTACAGTACTTCATTCCTGCTTGGAATTCTCCAAATGATGATAATGAAGAACTATTCTGCCCTAAGCAGTGTTAGTTTATTTACATGTATCATCAACCTTTAAGGAAGCAGGGGTGCGTGGCATTCCCTTTTCACAGACTAGGAAAAGGGGGCTCAGAGAAAGAATAAGTGATGTTTCTAAGATGGTATTCCTTGTAAGTGC
>NW_007257058.1:72125-80531 GCF_000164805.1 Carlito syrichta | reverse complement strand
AGAAACTTTTTTTTTTGAGTCGGAGTCTCAGTGTTGCCCAGGCTGTAGTTGCACACTCACAGCCACCACAGCCTCGACCTGCTGGGCTCAGGAGCTCCTTCCAGCTCAGCCTTCCAAGTAGCTGGAACTATTAGGCGTGCATTACCATGCCAGCTAATTTTTTTGATTTATTGTAGAAACGAGATCTTGTCAGGTTGCCCAGGCTGGTCTCGAACCTGCGGGCTCAGGTAATCCACTCGCCTTGGCCTCCTAAAGTGCTGGGATTACAGGCTGAGCCTCTCGCCTCAGCCTCTCAAAATGCTGGGATTACAGGCTGAACTTCTTGCCTCGGCCTCCCAAAATGCTGGGATTGCCTAACCTTGTCTCTACAATAAATCAAAAATTAGCCAGGCAGTTCCAGCTACTTGGAAGGCTGAGGCGGAAGGATCGCCAGAGCTCAGCAGGTTGATGCTGGGTGGTTGTCAGTGTGCCACTGCACTCCAGCCTGGGTGACAGAATAAGACTCCAACTCAAAAAAAAAAAGTTACATATTTATTACAAGTTATAAATTTTGTTACTAAACAGGAACATGCCCTGGAGCTTGTGAATGAAAGGCTATTGGGGGGCAAGTCAAGTAACAGAGAACTTTGTATATTAGGGGTATTAGAGTGGATGATTTTAGTTGGAATCAAAGATTAAGATTAGCAATTTGTTGGTCTGTCAGTAGTTTATCAGTCTACTATTAGTGGAAGTAGAAGATTCATAAAATACTTAATTTCAGGGAGAGTGACACTGACTTTTCAAATAGAACCACAACTTCCATTTAAAGTGGCAACATCTCTCTTCTCAATTGCCCCCAGATAGTAAGAATAAGAAATACTCCAACCGTCTTTGAAGAGAGGAGTCAGCATTTGTAACCCTCAGTGTATAAAGATGGAAAGTAGATAGAGGGATGATACCTAGTTCAGCAGAGTAGAGGAAGGTCAATGGGAAGCTAATCATTTCAGAATCTTCCCCCAACTCCACTCTAGATAGTCTTAGGGTTAGGAGATGTGTTTTCTGGAGGCAGCAACAGTGAGGAATGACCGAACTCAGGGACTTTGCTTGGGTGTCTGTAAGCAAAAGAACCTCTAGCCTCTGCCTCCATCTGGCTCAGTTAAGAAGCAGGAACCCTTCCGACAGGAAGTGGGATGCTTTAAAAACGTGGCAACTTCGAGAGATCGATGTCTTGGTTTTTTATTGCTTAGTTTTTCTCTTGCTTTCCCCGTGTCCCCTCTGCTCTTCCCCCGTATTGCTACTAATAATACCACCTTTTAGAGATTTGCCTTATACGTTTTTTTTTTTTGAAGTGGAGTCTCACTCAGTCGCCCAGACTGGAGTGCAGTGGCCGCTCCCGGCCACCGCAGCCTCGACCTGCTGGGCTCCGGCGATCCTTCCGCCTCAGCCTTCTGAGTAGCCGGAATTACAGGCATGCGCTACCACGCCCGGCTGATTTTTTTTTTTATTTATTATAGAGATGAGGTCTCGCTGCCCAGGCGGGTCTCGAACCTGCGGACTCAGGCAATCCACTCACCTCAGCCTCCCAAAGGCAGGGGATTACAGGCTGAGCCACCGAGCCCGGCTGCCTTATGCGTTTTTACAGTACTTCATTCCTGCTTGGAATTCTCCAAATGATGATAATGAAGAACTATTCTGCCCTAAGCAGTGTTAGTTTATTTACATGTATCATCAACCTTTAAGGAAGCAGGGGTGCGTGGCATTCCCTTTTCACAGACTAGGAAAAGGGGGCTCAGAGAAAGAATAAGTGATGTTTCTAAGATGGTATTCCTTGTAAGTGCACAAGCTAGTCATGTCTGACTGATTCCAGGCTCTGATTTTTTCATATCACTGTGCCTGTCTTCCCATGAAATGGTTCCTAAAACACATGAGCATTTATTCATACTGTAAGATATGCTAAGAGTCTTTTTACAGATATATTTGCCTCTCTTCCCTCCTTTAAAAGAAGTCCTTATATAAATATTCATTCAAAAGTATATGTGTTAAACTTTTGCTTTGTGCCAAGTGTATTAGTAGTATGTTAGTTAATAAGTGCTTAGATTTTCAGACTCTTCAGATGTTCTGGGCAGATGCCTAAAATAACATTAAGGAGAAGAAGCCATTATTAGGAGAGTTCAGCATCCACCTAAGTTGGAAAACAATCATAAAGTGACACCTTACTGATTGCTAGAAATTAAAAACAAAAGTTATTTATTGATATATATAATATCCTAGTGAGTTACTGATTTATCTTAATGTATATTTATGGCATTTATAACTTCTCTAGTCTCTAGAAAGACATAAAAGAACAAGTTTAGAGTGTGTGTATGTTTTAGAGACAAGATCTTGCTATGTTGCCCAGGCTGATCTCAAACTCCTGGGCTCAGGCAGTCCTTCTGCCTTGGCCTCCCAGAGTGCTGGGATTACAGGTGTGAGCCATCACACCCAGCCCTTACAGTGTGCTAAATTTCTTTTACGTTTCCAGACTCTGGGGGAGGGAGAGAGGAGGACGGGGGAGTAAAAGATGTTTTAAGACTAGTTGTTATCTTGTAGCACTTTACAAGATATGCTTTGACTTCCTTTCTAAGACCCTCAACTGAATTCAAGGAAGCCTAGATTTTAAGTGCCTTGGTCTCAGTCCCAATTTTAAAATCTTATGTGTTTGAGAAATAACTTTTTTTCCTTGAGAGTTTTCTTTTCCCCCTTCTCTTAGTCATACTCAACTGGGTGCTAGTATATAATTTAACATATTGATGGAGACTTCTGGACGTTATTTTTATGTGTGAACAATTGTGACTGTGTAACTATTCAGATGCTTTAGCTCCTAGAGTAATATTTGTCTTTAAAAGTACATGCCCATGTTATATGATAAATACCTTTAGTTTAATAGTTGTCTAGGGTAGTTTGTAGACAACTATATATATGCAACTGTGCTTTGCTTTATACAAGTAAATAATTCCTAAAGATACATCCCCCCCACACACTAAATTGCTTTAAAGTTCCAAATGTAAGAATTCAAATGTACAGAAAATTAATGAGGGCTACAAAAAATAAATCTCAAGTTAGGGAAATTTTCTAAATGATAAGAAATCTTAGAGGCATTAGGGAAAAGAGTCATAAAATGTTTCTGTTTTATCAAAGATACCATTAACAGTGAAAAGATACATGACAGACTGGGAAAAGTACTTGTAATGGAACAGAAGTGATTTATATAGAAGCTTCTATAAATTAATCCAAAATAAATTAGGCAACCCAGAAGAAATAATGGGTCAAGAAAATAAAGCTCATAAAACAAATACAGATGCCTAATAATCATACAATCTTTGTAATCAAAGAAATTAAAATTTAAACAAGATATAATTGTTCACCAATTCGGTTGTCAAAGAGTACTGTTACCAGTCAGGAAACCACCACACTAGGTAATTCAAACTGGAGGGATTTCTTACAGGAAATTGGTTGTCCTAATGTTAGAAGACTGAAAGAGCACCAAGGAAAGACTGAAGTAACCCAGAGATTAGAAAGTGCGTGAAGCAACTACCACTCCTAGGGCTGCAGACACAAAAGGGTAGAGGTAGTATTGCTGCTAGCTAGGACTATGGAGGAGAAGCCACCATGGAGCTAGTGATTAGTATCCAAAGGGACTCTGCAAGGCTGGTTAGGGAGCAGCAGAAGGCTCTGGAGCAGTGATTCTTGTGCTGCTGCTGGAGGGAGGTCAACAAGAGTAGGAATCAGCAAGTCTTCTCTCTCCTCTTCCCAACTTCCACCTTCCAGTCTCTCATTAGGATGTCCCATTGGCAGGACATGACCCCAATAGGGGTCTCGGAAATATTATTTGTAGACTCAGTGACCCAATGCCGGAGGACCTTTCAAAACTAGAAACTAGAGGTATCCACAGGTGCTAATAACCAGTACTTGTGAGGGTTATTAGATGAAGGAGGCTGTTTGCATATGCTACTGGTAGAATGTAAATGCATTCAACCTTTTGGGAAGATGATTTGCTAATTTTGCTGGTCTTTGACTCAACATGTCTATGTCAAGAAATTAATTACAAAGAGATGCTAGTCCAAATATGGAGAAATAAGTGTATATGATGTTTCATTGTGATATTTTATATGATTTCAAAAACTGAAAATAGCTTAACTGTCCATTATTGGGGGTCTTTTTTTTTTTTGAGTTGGAGTCTCACTCTGTCGCCCAGACTGGAGTGCAGTGGCTGCTCCCGGCCACCGCAGCCTCGACCTGCTGGGCTCCGGTGATCCTTCCACCTCAGCCATCCAAGTAGCTGGAACTACAGGGCGCGCTACCACACCCGGCTAATTTTTTGATTTATTGTAGAGATGAGGTCTCACCAAGTTGCCCAGGTGGATCTCGAACCTGCGGGCTCAGGCAATCCACTCACCTCAGCCTCCCAAGGCGCGGGATTGCAGGCTGAGCCGCTGAGCCACTGAGCCTGGCTATTAGGGGATTAACTAAATATATTGTGGTATATATCTAATTAATGAAAAACATGACCATAAAACATGAAAGTTTTTCCTATGTTATTGTGTGATAAAGCACTATTATATATAGTTTGACATGTTTTGTCAAATTCAAGAGAGTCACAGTGTTGAACCTAGCAAGGTTTTTCAACTCCTGCAAACATACATTTAGAGGTAATAAGTACAATATTTCTTGTGCTGTTAATTTTTTTCTCTCAACAGTTATGAATGCAGGAATGAGGAAATATTTTCTACAAGCCAATGATCAGCAGGACCTAGTAGAATGGGTAAATGTGTTGAACAAAGCTATAAAAATTACAGTAAGTATTTGTATGTCTTTGAAAAATTTTCAGTGTCTGGAAGTAATCTTTATGTTTTGAAAATACACCTACCAAATGTCCCCAACTTAGCAGCAGATTTCATACTCCAACTTTCTTTAAAAGGCAGGTGTTCAGAATGTGAATATATTTTCTTGTACATGGTAACTATTGGCCCTTTAATCAGCCCACGAATGTCTTTTTAACCTGTTATGTACCTAATAAGAATATATATTACTGTAGATCTTAACTGTTGCTTGCAATAATGTTTCTAGGGGACAATGCACTTAGCACATGGAATTCTACCTTGAGGGTATATTTTTTTCTTCCATTGTAGTCTAAGACACTTCCTGCCACCTACCAGGTAATAGAAGTAGGAACTCCTGTTTCTTTTCTTTTTTTTTTTTTTGATTTGGAGTCTCACTCTGTCGCCCAGACTGGAGTGCAGTGGCCGCTTCCGGCCACCACAGCCTCGGCCTGCTGGGCTCCGGCGATTCTTCCTCCTCAGCCTTCCAAGTAACTGGAACTGCAGGCGCGTGCTACTATACCAGGCTAAGTTTTTGATTTACTGTAGGGATGAGGTCTCGAACCCATGGTCTCAGGCAATCCACTCACCTCAGCCTCCCAAGGTGCGGGATTACAGGCTGAGCCACCGAGCCTGGCTAGAACCATAGTTTTTTTGAGTTGGAGTCTCAGACTGGAGTGCAGTGGCACACTGCAGCCACCGCAACCTCTACCTGCTGGGTTTCGGCAATCCTTCTGCCTCAGCCTTTCAAGTAGCCGGAGCTACAGGCGCAACGCAATCCATTCACTTCAGCCTCCCAAAGGCGCAGGATTACAGCACTCCTGTTTCTTAAACCATGACTGAGACTGGTGTCAGATAGGGCAGGGAGTTGGATGAAAGGGGTAGGACAAGAGGAGGTGAAGGCTGAGAAATGCGGTACAGGGATAGGGACTGGGTCTGAAGAGTTGTGGCAACCAGAGAGTCCTGCCCATGTGGACTTGAGGAGTTCTCAGCCTCTAAACTTCTTTCCTCACGTGATTTTTTTTCTTGACTTTCGGGGCTTGGTACCTTTGTCCTCCTTTCCAGTTCTCTGACTTCTTGCTTCCAATGTGGGCTTCTCTTCTTTTAGTTTTTCTAATAAATATTAATATTTATTGATTATTTACATTGTGTCAGGTCTTGGAAGGTTTTACCTAAATTTTCTGGAAAAGTAAGACTTAGAAGGATTCAGTACTTTTATAGGTTTCATAACTGGTAGGTTATAGAGGTAGGGAGTCCAGTCCAGTTTGTTGAACTCTGGAGCCCAGACTCTGAAGTGTAGTGCCTTACTTAATCCTTACTCTTTTGTTCTTAAAGCAGAAAATAAACTTTGTCGAAAGAGTATACTACTAGTGATAATGAGCAAGTAGATAAGTTCTCTTCCATTTGAACTTTGCCTCACCTTCTTCCCCTTACACACTTGTAGAGAAATGCATAGTTAGCTCACCTGGAAAAGGATAGGAAGGAGTTCTTGTGTGAGTTTTGTGACCATTGAAGTGTTTTTATTAAAGTGCAGCTATTTACTGACCCTGAATGACTTAGTTTCAAAGAACATGTGCCCTAAAGTCAGCATGTGCTAGTCACTTGTTAGTTTTCATCTAAAATGAGTGACTCCATATTTATATATTATAAAGAGTTAATATAGCAAAAACTGTTTTCAGACTTAAGTTCAATTTTTTGTCTTGCACTAGAACAGCTTGTTACCACATGACAGAAAACGCCTACGCACTGCATCTAATCTGTACATGAAGCAGAAGTTATTTTAGGTTTGTGCAGTTTTAGGAAAGCAATTTTTTGAACCGATGTAGGCATACGTATTCTTAAAAGGTTTTAATGGATCATTTTAAACTATCTTAGTAAATATTCCCTACTTGGAAAATTTCTTGAGAAAGATAATACCTAGTAACTTTATTAATTTTTTACAATTTGTGATAATAAGTAGCACTTATTAGTGCTTCTTAGTGCTTTAAGAGAAAAATTAGTGAATGATCTCAGGTTTTTTACCATCTTGTAGTTCTTGAATTGCTATGTCTTATTTATTGGTGGTATAAAGCAATCTTATACAGACACTGCTAAACTTTGTAGCATGAAGGAGAAACAGATTAGGGATTACATGATGTTTTGTTTTTTGTTTCGTTTTGGGTTTTTTTGAGTCAGAATCTCACTTTGTCACCCAGGCTGGAGTGCAGTGGCACGCTCACGGCCACCCCAGTGTCAACTTGCTGGACTCAGGCGATCCTTCCACCTCAGCCTTCTAAGTAGCTAGAACTACAGGCATGTGCTACCATGGCCGGCCACTTTTTTCATTTATTTTAGCAACGAGACTTCGCCAAGTTGCCCAGGCTCGTCCTGGACCCCTGGCCTCAGACAGTCCTCTCACCTCAGCTTCCCAAAGTGCTGGGATTACAGGCTTGAGCCACAGCATCTGGCCATTTAAAAAATATATATATATAGTAGAGAGGAGTTCTCACCAAGTTGCCCAGGCTGGTCTTGGAGCCCTGGGCTCAGGCAGTCCTCTTGCCTTGTAGATAATGTTTTAAAGTATGTTGACCTTTAAGTAGCCTTTGTGGTCTTGCAGCTTTCTTTTACTTGTTGAACTTTTTGTAGTTTTTAAAATCTGTTGATAAGTGATTTTCATGTTTTTATAATTCACATCTAGAAAATATAAATACATGTTAGGTATAGAAATTTTTAGGTTGTTAATAAAGTGACTAACTACATTAAAGTGAACATAGAATTGATAGCACTTATTTAAAAATCAACATTAGATAGAACATATTTAACTTATAGAATAGCAATGGAATAATTTCCATACTTTAATAAGATATGTTTTATGTTAGTTTTTTCTTTAAAATATCTTACAAGTTTTAATTTCATGCATTTATTGTATTATTGCATTTATATATGTATTAAAGTTTAGAATCTCTAATTTGTTATACTTTCCTGTGGAAATTGCTAATGATTTACAAAGTAGACTCCTTGAATATTTAGTTTACATTGTAATATATGTTCAGTTTACCTTTCTATGGAATTGCCTCAAATTATAACTGTAATTTGAATAACTATGATATGCAAACTTCAGATTTTTGGAAATCCAAAATTAGGGTTTGAAAGTGTGTGGTTTCAAAATAGAGGTGGTTAGAAGGTAGTAGGTAGGGAAGGGTGATTATTTAACTATTTCCTAGTTACAATATTATGCCATCTTAATGTACTGTCCTCCAACACTATAGTACATGACTTTCCTTAGTTCCCTTAAGACTATGTGGGTGCCATTTTAAATTCTTTTCCCATTACAGGTGCTCTTCAACTTATGATGGGTTATTATCTTTTTTTTTTTTTTTTCTTTTTTGAGTTGGAGTCTCACTCTGTCACCCAGACTGGAGTGCAGTGGCCGCTCCTGTTCACCACAGCCTCGACCTGCTGAGCTCCAGTGATACTTCCGCCTCAGCCTTCCAAGTAGCTGGAATTACAGGCATGCGCTACCACACCTGGCTGATTTTTTTGATTTATTGTAGAGATGAGGTCTCACTGCCCAGGCGGGTCTCGAACCCGC
>NW_007257058.1:69468-72105 GCF_000164805.1 Carlito syrichta | reverse complement strand
GCAGGAGTGCAGTGGCCGCTCCTGGCCACCGCAGCCTCGACCTGCTGGGCTCTGGCATTTCTTCTGCCTCAGCTTTCCAAGGAGCTGGAACTACAGGCGCACGCTACCATGCCCGGCTAATTTTTTGATTTATTGTAGAGATGAGGTCTCACAAGGTTGCCCAGGTGGGTCTTGAACCCTCAGCTTCCCAAGGCACAGGATTACAGGCTGAGCCACTGAGCCAGCTGGGTTATATCTTGATAAACCCATTGTTAGGCAAAAATACCGTAAGTTGAAAACGCATTCAATACCCAAATGAACCCATTGTAAGGTTAAAAAAGTCTTAAATCTAACCATTGTAAGTTCAAATGCTGCTACAAACCTGATAAATCCATCGTAAAGTTGAAAAATGGTAATCATCATGAGTTAAAGACACTATTTTTTGGGAAAAAAAAAAAAAAGAACAGGAGTAATAGTGGAGGAACCAACCCTGAGGGAAGTATCTATCACTAGAGTTGGGACAATCAAATTGTAAAGTGTGCTTTCAACTATTCGTTTATATTAATAACAACATAAATATGGGAGTCTCTGGTCCCTTACTGATTAAGGAATGTGCAGAATGTATATGGTTTATTCCTGAACATAATTTTTTAGAATATGTCTTCTTTTAAAATTTAAAAATCAGTAAAAGCTGAAAACCCAGTATAAATTTTGGTATATTAGTCAAGTCCCTTATTTCCTGAATATACCTCATAAGACAAACTAAAATATGTGATAAACATTTGTGATACCTCTGATTCTTTGATCCACTTTAGTGAGGTGTTAATATATGCGATTCTGCTTGTTTTTCACAATCATTGTTTATACATGTGAGTGATTTGTCATTGATCTAAATATTGGAATTCCTTCTTGCAATTTCTAATGAAAAACTTTATTTTATTTTGAACATTTTTTTTTTTTTTGAGTTGGAGTCTCACTCTGTCACCCAGACTGGAGTGCGATGACCACTCCCGGCCACCGCAGCCTCGACCTGCTGGGCTCCGGCGATCCTTCCGCCTCAGCCTTCCGAGTAGCCGGAATTACAGGCATGCGCTACCACGCCCGGCTGATTTTTTGATTTATTGTAGAGATGAGGTCTCACTGCCCAGGCGGGTCTCGAACCCGCGGGCTCAGGCAATCCACTCACCTCAGCCTCCCAAAGGCGCAGGATTACAGGCTGAGCCACAGAGCCCGGTGAACATTTTGATTTTTGTTAAGAATTTTATTCTTCCTGCTGATTTTGGATTCATCCTTTGAGTCAGTCTTTCAGCATTTATTGGATACTTACTATGTTTTTGGTAGTAATCTCTCTGTCTTGAAGCCAGGAAAGTTTGAACATGCTATGGTCCCTGTCCTCAGTGCCTTGCAGAATCATGGGTAGGAATGGAGGAAAGGGAAAATAACAGCAAAGAGCTGTAAGCCAATATTAAGTGCTCCAATAAACAGCAGTTGGGTTTGGAAGTTATGCAAACTTGGCTAGAATGCAGTACAGCCAGGATCTAAACCTGTGTTCCCTAATGCCTTTGGACTTCTTTTTCCTTAGCTTAGATGGGGGCATTGCCTCTATGCATAGGGTTGACAGGAGGAGTAATTGAGGAAATATATGGAATACTACCTGCCCAAGTAAGCACTCTCTAAGTGACAGTTGTCTTATATAGTATTACTTTAACAGAAAAATGAGCTAAGTATGGTGGCTCGTGCCTATAATCTCAGCACTTTGGGAGGCTGAGGTGGGGATTGTTTGAGCCCAGGAATTCAAGATCAGCCTGGGCACATATTGAGACCTTGTCTCTACAGAAAATAAAAAAGTTAGCCTGTTGTGGAGGCATGCATCTGTAGTCCCAGCAACTTGGGAGACTGAAGCTGGAGGATTGCTTGAGACCAGAAGTTGGAGGCTACAGTGAGCCATGATTGTGCTACTGCACTTCAGCCTGGGTGACTGAGTAAGACCTTGACTCAAAAAAATAGAAAAATTGGTGTAAGAATTTGAAGACTAAAGGCACTGTAAAAAATTTGTATATATATATATTTCAATCATATATAAATGAATGATTAGTTAAAAATTGTGATAAAGGAGGGATACATATATAATGCTGATTGCAAAATGGTTTATTTTACTTACTATTTCAGGTACCAAAGCAGTCAGATTCACAGCCTAATTCCGATAACCCAAGTCGCCAAGGTGAATGTGGGAAGAAGCAAGTGTCTTACAGAACTGATATTGTTGGTGGTGTGCCCATCATTACTCCAACTCAGGTAATAAATTAATTATTCTATTGTGTGAGGTTCTAATTATTGTGTATTGATTTTTGTATTGTTATTAAAACTAATGCAGTTCATCTTTACTGAATTAATACAATATTCAATTACTACAACAAACTTTTACTTTTGTTTCTTATTTCCAAAGTATATGGTTATCAAATGTGTATGTATATGTGTGCACACACGCGAACAGTGAGTGGGAGTCAAAGAGCAACGGGGGAGAGGCAGACAGTAATACGAGCAGGTTAAGATGATACAGAGTGATCAAAAAAAAAGTATATGTTTATTGCTAAAAAATTTGGAAATCACATATAAAGGACACTTAACACTTTTCTTTCTTTTTTTTTTTTTTTTTTT
>NW_007257058.1:55181-69448 GCF_000164805.1 Carlito syrichta | reverse complement strand
TTGTGAGAAAGCAGGATTTATTGAGAGGACAGAGAAGCTCCCACAGTGGGAGGGGAACCCAAAGGGGTTGTCCAACACTTTTCATGGTTTCTCTGAGCCTTTCTTCTGTGCATTTTTCCTCCTAGAGATGGAGATATGAATTGTATATTAGACTTTGTAAACAGATTTTTTTCACTTACATCATGAACATTTTCCAGGTCATCAGAAGTTCTTCTGTATCATTTTGAATGACTGTGTAGTAGTTCTTACATGGATTTACCATAATTTACAAATTCTCTATTGTTGGACAAATAGGGTTCTTTTTATAAACAATGCTATGAGGAACATCTTGTAGCTTAAACTTTAGAGACATAGATGATACATATATTTTTTGAGTTGGAGTCCCACTCTGTCGTCCAGGCTGGAGTGTAATGACATGCTTATGGCCACTGCAGCCTTGACTTGCTGGGCTCAGGTGATCCTTCCACCTTAACCTTCCAAGTATCTGGAATTACAGGCACGTACTATCATGTCCGGCTTATTTTTTGATTTATTATAGAGACGAGGTCTCACTAAGTTGCCCAGGCTGATCTAGAACCCCTGAGCTTAGGCAGTCCTCTTGCCTCAGCCTCCCAAAGTGCTGGGATTACAGGCTTGAGCCACTGTGTCTGGCCAATGGTATTTTTTTAAAGGATAAATTCCTAGAAATAAAATCTTGCTGAGTCAGTGCTTACAAATATGTGTGATTTTTTTTTTTTTTTTTTTTTGAGAAGGCAGGATTTATTGAGAGGACAGAAAAGCTACCACAGTGGGAGGGGACCCAAAGGGGTTGCCCAAATATGTGTAATTTTTTAAACCTGTTTTTTTTCTGCAACCTGGTCTAGGTGAATTAAACAGAGAATTGGAATTTTGACTTAATTCTTTCTCAAAAGTACTGATTCTCTGAATTAAGTCTTCCTTTGGTTATTAGGAAAAATACACATTTATAAACAATTTTTGGTGAAATTAAAACTTTTGTGTGAGCCTAAATTTCTTATGTTGCTACTGAGGGAATACATTTGTAATGGAAATTAAATCACTAGCAGTTGAGAAACCAAGAATTTTAAAGTAATTGATTGATATTGTCAGGTTTGGACATTTTCATTACCTGTATGCCTTTTGAACTTAAAAGACTTTGACACATTATAAATCTTTTACATCAATTTGTATTATATACCACATTTTCCAGGTTTTTTTTTTTTTTTTTTTGGCCTGGGGAGGGTGATTAATATAATAAGAAATCTCACAACATGAATTAATTAACTATCGAGTGCTTTCTTTATGCTTGGCAAGGGGTATATTAATGAACACAAATCCTTGCTCTCATGGGAACTTACTTTTTTCACCAAAGTTGGATTTAAAAAAAAAACAACTGAAACGGTGTATTTACTTGTTCTAAAAGTAATGATTTTGACTTGTTAAGTTTCTGGTTATTTTGTCACTAGACTAAGCTTCTTTCACCTGTCATATGACTTATGTGGGCAAAAGGGGCAAGACTGTTTGCCTATAGTTGTATTAAGATGTTGTGGTATTTTTATCTGTGGCTGCTTTAATTTTGTATGGAATGAAGATTTTTCTTGTGTTTTAATTTTGGTATGAATTTTTCAGTAAGTTTTAGGATTCTATGAGAAGTACCATTTTATTTTTTATTTTTATTTATTTATTTATTGGTGAGAAAGCAGGATTTAATGAGAGAACAGAAGAGCTTCCACGGTGGGAGGGGACCTGAAGGGGTTGCCCCGAGAGGTGCCATTTTAAAAAGTCCTAAGAATTTTATTGCTTTAATATTTTACACTATAGTTTTAAAAATTATAAAGTATTTACTTATTGTAAAACCATTGAGACAATATAGTAACAAGAAAATATTAAATAAACCTCATTTGCACTATTAATTTATTCAGTAAATACCAGGAAGCAGTGAGTTAAATACTGGTATTACAAAGTATATGATTAATGTTGTTGACCTGTCTAAATGTAGAACAGGTTGAAAATTCCTCAAGATATGTATGACTCTGAAGAATTTGTTTTTCTCTTAAAATTTATAAATTATTGGAAGTACACTTTGGGCTCATGTATGGGATTCTAGATTATCAGATATTATAAATAAACAGGAAAGCAGTACTTTGAGGAACATGAGAAACTTGGTATAGTTAGTTTTTTACTGAACTTACCTGTAAAACAAGAAACTGTAATACTTTTGGAAAAGAGTATAGGAGAGAATCTTCAGGATCTAGGACTAGGCAAAGAGTTTTTAGACTTGATATCAAAAACACAATCTGTAAAGGCAAAAACTGATTAGTTTAATCTCATCAAAATTAAAAATGTTTGCTTTATGAAAGACCCTGTTAAGAAGATGAAAAGAAAAGCTACAAACTAGGAGAAAAATCTGCAAACCACATATTCAAAAAGGACTTATATCTAGAACATACAAGTAACTCTCAGAACCCAACAGTAAAATTCCAAGAAATCCAATTAGAAAAAGGGCAAAATTCATGAACAGTTACTTCACCAAAAGATAAAAGATAGATGGTGAATAAGCACATGAAAAAGATGTTCACCATCTTTAGCCAGTAGGAAAATGCAAATTATTATCACAATGAGACATCACTGCACACCTATTAGAATGGCCAAAATAAAACTTAGTGACAATACACATGCTAACAAGGAGGAGAAGAAACTGGATTTCTCATACATTGCTGGTGGGAGTGTAGAATAGTATGGCCATTTTGAAAAGAGTTTGGCAGTTTTATAGTTAACTTGCAATTACTATATACCTCAGCATTTGCATTCTTAGGCATTTGTCCTAGAGAAGTGGAAAAGTATGTTCACATAAAAACCTGTACGTGAATGTTCTCAGCAGCCAAGAACTGGAAACAACTCAAATGTCCTTTAATGGGTGAATAGTTAAGCAACTGGTAGTCCATCCATACTATGAAATATAGCAGTAAAAAAGAATGAATAATAGATACAAGGAACAACTTGTAAAAATCTCCAGAGAATTATGCTGAGTGAAAAAAGACAATCTGAAAAAATTATATACTGTATGCTTTCATTTATATTTCATTTATATTATGGTCTTAAAAATGGTGAAATTATGGAGGTGGAGAACAGATTCGTGGTTGCCAAGAGATTTGGGGTTGGAGCTCTGAAGGGTTAGCACAAGGGTGCCTTGGAGTGGTGACCAATTCTGGATCCTGAAAGTGGTGATTGCTAGCTGGGCTTGGTGGCTCAGCCTGTAATCTCGCGCTTTGGGAAGCTGAGGTGAGTGGATTGCCTGAACCTGCGGGTTCGAGACCTGCCTGAGCAACTTGGCAAGACCTCATCTCTACAATAAATCAAAAAATTAGCCGGGCGTGGTAATGCACGCCTGTAGTTCCAGCTAGTGGAAGGCTGAGGCAGAAGGATAGCCGGAGCACAGCAGGTCGAGGCTGCAGTGGCTGCTCCAGTCTGGGTGACAGAGTGAGAGCTCCAACTCAAAAAAAAAAAAAAAGTGGTAATTGCTACACAAATCTACCTGTGTGATGAAATTGCATAGACAAATAAATGCATGTAAGACTGGTGAAATCTGAGTAAAGTTTAGTGGCATTACCAATGACAGTTTATTGGTTTTAATAATGTACTCTAGTCGTGCAGTTTCCCTACTGGAGAGACTGGTTAAAGTGTACATGGGATCTCCTGTGCATTATTTTTGGCAACTTCCTGTGAATCTGTATACTTAGGGTGAAATAAGAAGCTAACCCTCCCCCCACAAAAAAGTACTGGTGGGAGGACCTTTACAGAACAAGAGAAGTGGAAATTTGTACTTTAATGAATTACAGGAAAGATTAATTAGAAAACATTTCATTTCAGAATCTGTTTCTGACTGAACTAAGATTTTAAGATTTTCTACTAGGATAACAACATGAAATAAAAGTATGCGTTGAAGCTAATTAAGCAGAAAAGAATTTATTTATTTTGCTTCATTTTAGAAAGAAGACGTAAATGAATGTGGTGAAAGCATTGACAGAAATAATTTGAAACGATCACAAAGCCATCTTCCTTACTTTACTCCTAAACCACCTCCAGATAGTGCTGTTATCAAAGCTGGATATTGTGTAAAACAAGGAGCAGTGGTGAGTAGTTTAACAGAAAATGTGAAATAATGAAAAATGAATATTTACTAGTGAACTCTAAAATTAACATACACATTGCTTTGTTTTATAAAAGCCCCAAAGTCAGAGACAAGCATGCTGAGAAATGGAGTCAGGAGATAAAATTAGGGATTATTCTGTTTATAATTATTTCCTTGACCTTCGAGCAGCCAGGAAAGTGAATGCCGGTTACCATTGACCTTCAGTCTAAATGAGCTTTCCTAACAGTTTGTTTATTCCAGAAAGTTTTTCTATTGGCCCCTACTGCCTTTTTGGAGTTAATCAGGGAAAGAGAGCTGTGGTGGGAGATGGTAGGCCAGGTGCAGGAAGAGGAAGGGTGTGAAGGATCCCTTGATTTGATGTTAAGCTGACCTCAACTGTAAGCTCTATGACTTTGGGCTACTTACTTACCCTCTCAGGCGCTGTTTCTTTTTTAAGGAAAACCATATTATAAAACCTACCATTTAGGGTTTTTTTTCCTTGAAAGATGTAAATAAGAGAGATGTTTCCCTTCACACAGCCCATGTGTACTCATAATAGCTATTATGGGTAAGTACAGATTTTCCCGTACATTCAGCTACGTATAAGGTATTTCTGCAAGAGCAAGTACACTTATCAGTATTTCTAAGATTGCAACATACCTTTCGAAAATTCAAGCCATTCTTAAGTTTGAGAACACAAAAACCTTTGAGTAAAGAAGTACTTAAAACTCTACTGGCTATTCTGTTTGACTTCTTACCACTTTCTGTCAAGATGAATTCCCTTAGGTCAGCCCAGGGATCATTGCTTCGGTTCTGTTTGACCTTAGGCTAAGGGAAGTGAAGCTGAGGGCTGGGGCATCTCTCACTATAGAACGTATAAAATATCTGCAGACGGAGTCAGAAATCTCTTCAGGCAATGCTGCTGAGTTGTGTGTAAATCATGGCTTTTAAGGACACAGTTCTTTTTGTTTTACTGGTAAGTTCAAAATACAGATCACTTAGAGGTATTTAAATGCTTTCACAAAGCTGTATTTCATTCTCAAAAAATATTTGTACAAAATAGGTTTACTAAATATTTGTTGCTTTTTTATTACTATATATTCATACATTTTACACATAGGGAAACTTGATGTGGTTTAATAATATTTCCTGTGCTTGCTCTTTACTTTGCCAGGGAGTGGAAAGGGGGAGGAAGGGGAAGTGCTTTTTTTTTGGTGTAAACTATAGAGCATTAAAAATATGAATTCCTACCATAAAGTCATGTAATAAAAGCTGAAAACCAGTCATCAAAAGTTGAATTAGGAGTTCAAGGTCTGGGTAACACAGGAGGGGTGAGGTTTCATTTTTCTTTATTAAGAGAGTAATGAGGTTTCTCAGTGCTTGGCATTTCTGATTGTGGGTTCAAATCAGAAAAATTCATTGCTGATTAACAATTGCCATTATTGGAAACAGAAGTCTTATGTCTGTGTTCATCTCTGGTAGATGAAAAACTGGAAGAGAAGATATTTTCAATTGGATGAAAACACGATAGGCTACTTCAAATCTGAACTGGTATGTTGCTGTGTTGTAAATGTTTAAAAATGTTGGAGAAGTGTTACATTGAAGTGATTACATAATTTCTTGTACTGTTCTCTATTTCCAGAATAATTCTAGTTTTGAGAGGTACATAGTTTATTTTGTTGTAATGCTTTTGGTTAATGACATTTTTAAAAAGTACAGCTTAAGTAAAATGATCATATCTTCAAAATGGTATTTCACCATGAAAAATCTAAAAATATTAGCATCTCCCTGTCTATAAAGTTCCTCCACAAAGGCATTAGAGGAGCTAGTGTAAAGAACTACATCTCTAAAAGTAAACATTTAAACCTCTGTATTTCTGTCTTCTCTTGATATTTTCTTTTCCTATTTCACAATGACTCTTAACTTGCTTAACATAAGATGTTTTTGTCCTATCTAAAGGTAATCAAAGATCAAAATTCCCTTTTTCTTGTTTGAGTAGCATCTTTATTTAAAATATTGTCATCCGGGTTCGGTGGCTCAGCCTGTAATCCTAGCACTTCAGGAGGCCGAGGCGAGTGGATAACCCGAGTCAGCGGGTATGAGACCAGCCCAGGCAACTTGGAGAGACCTCGTCTCTACAATAAATAAAAAATTAGCGAGACATGGTAGTGCACGCCTGTAATTACGGCAACTTGGAAGGCTGAGGCTGAAGGATCGCTGGAGCCCAGCAGGTCAACACTGGGGTGGCCCTGTTTGTGCCACTGCACTCCAGCCTGGGCGATGGAGTGAGATTCCACCTCAAAAATAAATAAGTAAATGAATGAATGAATGAATGAATAAACAAACAAACATACATATTTACATTGTCAGTTGACCTGAGTTCCACATTAGCTTGTTGAGTAAATTGAATACAGTTCTGCACTTTAAACATCTATCCTACCTCTCCTTAGTGTATAGGTCCTTTGAGAGGAGAACCAGGTACTTTATTTGAATGAAGGCACCAGTACAGTACTGTCTACTAGAACTTTCTGCATGGATGTAAATGTTCCATATCCGCATTGTCCAATGCCGCTGGCTGTATGTGACTAGTGTGAGTGAGGAACTGACCTTATTTCATTTTAAAACTACACTGATTTTATTTCATTTTCATATAATTTAAATTTACATAGTTTTACATAGCCAGTAGCTACTGTATTGGACAGCAGAGCACTAGAGAATAGAGAAGGAATATTTTAAGATTTACCTCAGGAGTCAGCTTTTCTGGGAAGCTTTTGGACTTTGGGTTAAATGTCTTCTCTTTATATGCCCTTGGTACCCATGTATACTTCTGTGTTTTGTAATTATATGCTTAGTGCCTTTGGTACTAAATCAAATGAGCTTCTTGAGAGCAAAGACTCTTATGTTCCCTTTTATGAACACAGGGCCTGGCACTTGGTAGATAATCAATTTTTTTTTTTTTTTTTTGAGTTGGAGTCTCCCTCTGTCGCCCAGACTGGAGTGCAGTGGCCATTCCCGGCCACCGCAGCCTCGACCGGCTGGGCTCCGGTGATCCTTCCGCCTCAGCCTTCCAAGTAGCTGGAACTACAGGCGCGCGCTACCACGCCTGGCTAGTTTTTGATTTATTGTAGAGATGAGGTCTCGCCAAGTTGCCCAGGCGGGTCTCAAACCCATGGGCTCAGGCAGTTCACTCACCTCAACCTCCCAAAGGCGTGGGATTACAGGCTGAGCCACCGAGCCCGGCAATATTTTTTAATGAATGAAAAATCACATAGCGTAGCAAGAATATCCATTTTGCATGAGGGCCTTTCTCAGACTTTAAAGTTTCAGAACCTCATCTGGAAGTAGTAATTATGGTAGCTACTTGGTTCCATAAGAGACCAGCCTTGCTGCCTTAGAATGCTGTACTTGTGTTTGGTTAGCAGGGTAACTCATTGATTTTTGTTTGTTTATTTTTATTATTTTATTTTATGTTTTATTTTATTATTTTTAGATTCAGAGTCTTGCACTCTCACCCTGACTGGAATGCAGTAGTGCATTCATGGTTCACTGTAGCTTTGGCCTTCTGGGCTTACGTGATTACTCTACTTCAGTTTCTCAAGTAGCTGGCACTACAGGCATGTGCCACCATGCCCAGCTAATTTTTTGTAGAGAAAGAATCTTGCTATGCTGCCCACACTGGTCTCTGCCTCCTGGCCTCAAGTGATCCTCCTAGCTTGGCCTTCTAAAGTGCTGGGATGAAAGGCAAGAGCAACATCCCTGGCCGTCACTATTTCAGTTAATGCGAATACTCTTGGGACACATCATTCATGCAACAGACAGTCATTGAGCTCTCTATGACTCTGGTACCCTGTTCTGGGAACTGAAAATAAAGAGAACAGTTTATCAAAGTTCTCTGGCCTTCAGGCATTCAGTTTTGCAAGGGAAATTTACATGTGCCTGCATCACCAGCAGTACTTTTAACGAGACAGGAAGTATAACAGAAATATTTACTAAGTTATAAAAGCTTGCATGTTGGACATTATGTTGCAAAATTTATGAGGAAGAATGAGCTAGGGAAATATAGGGAAGAGTTGGGGAAGTTATACTGTGTAATTAGGAATATGTTACATGTTTAGAAAATGCAGATGATAAAGCTGAAAACTTTAATATATTTATAGTTTCTGACCTTTATTAGTACTAAGATGCACAGCCCACCCCTCCACTTTTAACATTTCTGCAATCTTAGGGATGTGTCTTAGAGTTGCTGAGGGTCAGGGGCAGTAGCAGCAGCTATAGCTGTGCTGTGCTGTAGTTGTTACTGCTTGCATGCACAGTAAGGTCCAGAAGACTCCAGCATCATAGTGTGCAGAAAGGGGTGTTGGAAGCATGGAAGAAAATCTCAGGGACACAATGGAGTATTCTTAAGAAATGCTGTATCACCAGCACTCTTTGGCACAGAGAATGGCATGAAGTGAAAAATACGGGCATTGCTGGCTCCAAGTCAAAAAGTGATTCATAAAAGCTGGAATCTGAATCTGTAACTACTTTATTTTGTTTATATTTTTTATATATGCTTAAGAATAGTATGTGATAAAAATGTTTAAAGTATAAATGAGTTCCTTTGCAAAATCTTTTTATCATGGGCAAATGTAAACATAAAGTAAATAGACAGAAATAGTCTACGGAACCCTCATATGCCCATCACCCTAGATTTCATCATTGTCAGCACATGGCTCAGCTCATCTTGCTTCTTCTGTTCCACTACCTACTTCCTTCTTTGTATTTGAAGGCAGAGTCTGAGTATCTCATCATTACATCTGTAAATACTTCAGTGTGTATCTTTAAAAGATAATTTAAACGTTTAAAAAGTAAGTATAAAGGACTTAAGGGCACAACTGAAAAACTGGTGAAAATATTTGCAACATATATGAGAGATAAACATTAATATTTCTAACATAAAAAGAATCTTAGAAACTGAGAGTCTTCTTCCTTATCCTCTTTGCTGTCTTTTCTTCCCATCAATCCCAAACAATTAAGATTCAAGTTTATTAGGTGAGGCAAAACTGTGCTGGTGGTCATGGTGGGGGTCAGGAGGAACCAGCATATCCTGGTGTGGGCAGTCAGAGCCCATGCAGGGTGAGGTGGTATAGTCCTTTTGGGGGGTTAGCCTGATAGGGAGTAGAGAGTAATAGAAGTCAAGTGTCTTGCTGTCAGAGAAACTTGACACTTTGGTAAATGAACGAATGTGTCAGTCTGTCAGTATGTATGATGAAGAATGAGATATTTACATAGTTTCAAAGTAGCTATCTACAGAACATAGTACAAGGGAAAAGACTAACTTTACAGTGAAAAAACCTGGCAGATACCACTTTAATCAGGTTGGTGAAATAATTGAAATGAAATTCAGTGGTATAATGTACATTGAAATCATTTACCATTTGACAGGATAACCTGAAAAGAAGGCAACATCGCTTCAGTGGTATTTCTGCCAAAAGTACGTGATCTAAATCTGATCATGGGGAAGTATTAGGCATACCCAAATGAGGGATATTCTACAAAATAACAGCCTTGTGATGTTCAAAAGAGTCAAGGAAAGAATAAGGAACTGTTCCAGACTAAAGAAAAGGAAAGAGATATGACAGGCAGATGATGTCCATGCTTCTGAACAGAATCATTTTGCTCTAATAAAAGACATTTTGGGCATGATTTTCTGATTTTGATGGTTGTTATCTAAGAGAATGTCTTTGTAGGAAATACACATGGAAACCTTCAGGGGTAGTGTGGGCCAGGTCAGTAATTCACTCTGAAATGGCTCAGGAAAATCAGTTCTTTGTGCTACATTTTCAACCTTTGTTGTAAATTCATGATGGTTTCAAGCTTTAAAAAAAGAAAATTGAGAAAATATCTGGTAGGAAAATGAACAAAAAAACCCCATAAGTAAACAATTTGCTTAAAAATTAAGAAGCCCTTAAAAATATAAAAACATATTATTCAACATTATTGATAATTAGAGAAATTAAAACTGCACTGAAATACTTCTCATCTAGCATGAGAAGTCTGTGATTGACTGAAGAAATTGGCAGGCCCCCTCTCCTAAAAGCAACTATAAATGCCATTCTGTAAACAAAAGGAACCAAGACTTTGTGAAGAAATGACTGATTTCATAGCTGGAGCAGGGAAAATACAAGCTGAGCCCAGAACATCAGCCTGTGCCAGAAAATAAGAAAGTGACTCAGAATGAATCGGACATGTCAAAGGGACACAGAAGCCACCTTGAAGGGGCTTTCTATGACCAAAACTTAGACAATTTAAGTAAGAAAATAAACGATGATATTACTGGATCATAACCCATAGAATAAAAAAGGTCATGAATAAATAAATGAAGAAGGAAAAGCATTTCCTCATAGTAAGGTTCTATCTTAATCTATATAGATGAATTGATAGGGATAGAAAATTCACCACTTGACTGCCACTGTAACAATGGTTTCAGGCAAGAATCCTGAATGTTTGATAAAACTCATGGGCAAAATTATGATGGGAAACTGGGTAGCACATAGTTTGCAAGTTCTCGCTTCATAAGATACTTAACAATGACAAAGGGAAAAAGTAATATTATAGTTACTGATAAAACTGACCTTAAGCAGGAGGTCAGGGTTAACACACCAATAATGGGACAAACCACCATCAAGTATATGTGTCCTGATAATGATGCACTGAGAAGAATAGTGTCGCACCTGTGGTTTACTGTCAAAAATGTATAATCTGAATCTCAGCACAAATAAATATCAGACAGACTTAAATTGGGAGATATTCTATATAACTGTGTAACTGTTCTGAATATTTTAAAACTCTAAAGATCATGAAAGAAAAAAAAAGACTGAAGAACTATTCCTTGGTAAAAGAGACTAAGAGGTATGGCCCTAGATTGAACCCTGGGTCAAAAAATAGTTTCTATTTTGCTGTAAAGGAGATCCTGGTGGGACAATTAATGAAATCTGAAGATAGTCTGTAGATTAGATAATAGTCTTACATCAATGTTGAGTTTCCAGTTTTCATAATTGTACTGTGGTTATACAAGAACACATTCATGTTTTAGGAAATATACCCTGAAGTATTTCGTAGTAAAAGTGCATCATATCTAATACTTGCCTTTAAACATTTAAGGAGAGATATATGTACTCACATATATATTTACTTATACCTACCCAAACATAATGGTAAAACAAATGTAAAATATTAACATTTTAGAAAGCAAGGTGTAAGTTATAGAAATTCTTTGTACTATTTTTCTAAGTCTTGATGTCATGGTATATTCAATGAAATACATATACAGTATTTCATGGAATGTGTAGTATAAATATTATACTATTAGGAACCAGTCACATCTTATATTTGTATCTTATATCTAGTTTTATAATGGGTGAGGTAATTTACATGTCTACTCCTCACTTTC
This sequence comes from Carlito syrichta, assembly GCF_000164805.1. NCBI lineage: Eukaryota > Metazoa > Chordata > Mammalia > Primates > Tarsiidae > Carlito > Carlito syrichta. The sequence goes on along the minus strand of NW_007257058.1, from coordinate 57,887 downwards.
CTCGTAAATAATAGTACATGTATTGTAGTGTTGTGGAAAGTGTAAGTGAGATAAAACGTTTAAAACCCAGCAGATGTCTTGCACTTAATAAATGTTTAATAAATAGTGCTTGTTAGCTTAATGGACTCATATAAAGGTGATATTCATAAAATGACAAATTTAAGTTAAAGAAGCTGGGTATTCACTGCTCTGGTGCCTTGTAAATCAAAGTGACATTCCACAAGAGGAAGTAATGCACTTACTTGGTACACAGGTCCACTGGGGGAATGTCTGATAGCTAGTGGCCACGAGACAGCTACACGTCATTAAGGCCAGAAATCATGTTATATGTGATATCCTTGTTTCAAACAACAGTGCATATAAGGTTATAATTTTGGAGCTATTTTGATGATAAATGGTTTAAGAAAATATCCTAGATGTGCTTTAAGAAAGAAGTCTAATTTTCACATAAATCTCCAAGTAAGACAACTAACTGACTCTTGAAAGCATTTTATGAGTAAATGTCATGTATCTGCTTGTTCTTTTTTCACTGCCAGGAAAAGGAACCTCTCCGTGTAATACCACTCAAAGAGGTTCATAAAGTTCAGGAATGTAAGCAAAGGTAAGGAACAACTCTGACTGGATGCCTGGTATAACTTATTAACACAGGATAGTGCTTTAGTTTGATTAATGTGCTTGTAGATTATAGTTTTCCATATTAATTGTAGTTTAAAACTCAATAGTCAAGATATGCTAGAATTGTCAAAACCTTCAGACTAAAGTATTTAAAACATTTTGTTTATTTGAAAGCTAAAAATTAGGAAATGTAATCTTTTTGTTTCTTCGAAAACTAAAAATTCAGAAACAACTTATTAATGGAAAGGAAGAGTTTAATCTGACCAATTTATAGTTATGCCATTAGATTTGACAAGCTGATGTATTAATTTTAGCATTTCAAAGGTGCTGCAGAATACAGCTCTTCAAAAAAAAATGTGTTAGATGTGCCAGTGTTTGAGCAAACTGGTTTCTTCACAGTTAAAAATTTTAAAGTTGCTTTATGAACCTTTTCTGAAAGTATAACTGTATAAAATATGGAAAATTTAATGTAAAAACACAAAAATAAATGGGAAAAGGTAATTTGGTTTTGTTAAATTAAATCAGTGTTTTCTCTCTTATATTTATTTATTGGCACATACTTGGTACTAGGTAAACAAGTGAAAGAAAAACTATCAAACAACTGCTATTTAAGTACAATTAGATATTTTTTTTTATAACAGTGACATAATGATGAGGGACAACCTCTTTGAAATTGTAACAACGTCTCGAACTTTCTATGTGCAGGTAAGATACTTATTTGGAAATTTTAGGTTCTTCTGACAAGAAATTAATAATTTTAGAGGTGAAATAAACATAAATAAGCTTATTGCTTTTGAATTTTAAAAATATGACAACTCTAATTCATCAGCTTAATAAAATAATGTTATGTAAAGAATAGGGTTATATGTTCAAGAAATGTGAGTAATTAGTGAAATAGAACTAAGTAGTATTTGGAGGAAGGGAAATGCTATTTTAACTTACATGTTAAATGTGTATCTTCAAGTTGAATTACTTGTGCACATATTTTAGAATTTTGATTTTCCTATTATATCAATTTTTGGTAATCTTATAAAAAGGAGAGATGAATAATACCCATTAGATCTAATGGTAGGCATCCCCTATTTAAGTTTAAATGTACTTTTGGCTTACCACATTGAATTATTTAAATAGAAAGTTTTTTAAAAGATTTATTTTTGCTTTATTAAAGTTACATATGCTTATTTCAGAAAATTTGGAAAATATAGAAAAAAATATTTTTTTTTATTTTAAGAAAGTAAGATTTATTGAGAAGACAGAAAAGCTCCCACAGTTGGAGGGGACCTGAAGAAGTTGCCTGAAAAAATATTTTTGAAAAGATGGTTTTTAAAACACACAATCCCATATTCAACCAATCATTTCTTTTTTTTTCTTCTGAATTCCTTAAGGCATTTCTTTTTATAGTAGGTAGGGTCATACTGAATATAGTGTTATATCCTATTTGTTTCATATATTGTGGTCATATTTTCCCATGTCATTAAAAATTCTCTGAAAACCTTTTAGGACTGCACTATACTCCACTGTATGGATGTTCTACAAGTAAACCATATCTTTATTACTCTGTTACTGAATATCCATTTGCATAGTTTTCAGACATTTAGACATCTTTGTGCATAAATTTGTCTGAATTTCTTCAGGATAAGTTGCTGAATCAAGATTAACTATCAGAGCATGAATCTTTTTATCTAATTGATTTCTGGAATTGTGTTCCTATAGTTTTTCTTTTTAAAAAGTCTTTGTTTATATTATTGTTGATTCAAAAATATTATCCTATATCCTTAAAGTTTTTGTATTTCTAGACTCTAGAAGTAGGGGTCAGTATCTCTGTACCCCTCTCAAGGCCTTGTTTAATTTGATTAATTTTATATTAAGGTTTTATTTATTTGAATTCACGTTGAAAGTCAGGCCCTATCTAGGAATATGATTTTTTCGATATGATTACTATCCAATACTTTTCTTAGGACTTAGGGTACTACCATAAATTATTTCTAGAAAAATAATATGTAAAATGATATAAAATTTTTTTTAGATTACACAATTACATAAATATTCTTTTTTTTTTTTTGAGTTGGAGTCTCACTCGGTCACCCAGAC
>NW_007257058.1:42024-55161 GCF_000164805.1 Carlito syrichta | reverse complement strand
ATCCTTCCGCCTCAGCCTTCCGAGTAGCCGGAATTACAGGCATGCGCTACCACGCCGGGCTGATTTTTTGATTTATTGTAGAGATGAGGTCTCACTGCCCAGGCAGGTCTCGAACCCTCAGGCTCAGGCAATCCACTCACCTCAGCCTCCCAGACAATGGTGGCAGTAGATAGAGTGAAATAAAAAAAGTTTTCTTGGACTTATTTCTCTCCTTGTTTTCTCTCTGGAAGTACTTATTATTGACACTTTTGATGTGTCTCATCTTAAAACATTAAGTTCCCAGCTTATATCTCTGTATGGTAAACTTGCCCAGCAACGTTTGGCTTAAAAAAATGATTTCTAAAATTTTTGGAAACACTTACCTTAGAATGACTTTGTTGGTGACAGTATTCAAATTACTGAAATAAATACATTAGCTTTATAGAAGTAGAAGATAATTTTGAGGAAAACCTGAATGAGTTCTTTTTTTCCCTTTAGGCTGATAGCCCTGAAGAGATGCATAGTTGGATTAAAGCAGTCTCTGGAGCCATTGTAGCACAGCGGGGACCAGGCAGATCAGCGTCTTCTGTAGGTTTCCTGCTGTCTGGTGTGATATTCCTTTGGGCCCCCACATCCTGTTAAGTTGTTTTTCTTCTCCCCCTAATCCATCTGGTTTCTTTCTTTATTGAGATTTATTTGCATGTTGACTTTTATACCAATTGGACTTGCAAAAAATAATGCATTTCTAATTTAATGCTTTCTTGTAGTGTTATGTATACATAACTTTCTGTGCATTGTATTGTGTTAAATGCACAAGCAGGGCAACTAAAGAAAAACATTTCCTTGCTTTATTTTAGGAATTCTAACTTGTCAGTAGGTCTAGATTTGGCATAATTTGACAGATTCTTAATATGATATGTGATCTAATCATGTAAGACCTTTAGTTGTAGTATTACAGTTTTGTGAACATCTCAGTTTCCTCTCTACTTCCTTTTAGTTAAGGTTTTTTGTTTTGGCTTAACTGTGCCATAAGACCACTGAGCAGCTAGAGTTTTAAATGCAATTCAGTGCTCCCAGTTCATATTTTTCATTTCATGTTTTCATTCTCATTTTCTAGCAGGTTGATTTAAAAGCCTGCGTCTGAAAATTACCATAATTATCTTCGTGGTAGTATGGTAGTAAAATTGAAGCAACATTCTACTGAGAAATAACAAGAAAAAATTTTAAATTTATTATGTTCAAGTACATAATAAGAATTAGATTTGGCTTTGAAATACTTTGGCTACTGATCTCTGATGTGAAAATACAGATTCTACAGGGGAATGAAAAACTATAATGTACTTAAAATGTAGTACCACCATCTATAGAATACCTTCTGTCTCTTATATAGCATACTAGCTTTATTATCTAGGTTTACTATAAATGCTAGGGATTTGTACTTTTAGTATTGTTCCTGGTAGTAATATTATAATACTACCTTTTATTAATTTCCAGGTAATGATAAATACAGATTAATACATAGAAATTAATTTTTCTCCTTTCTTGTTTAACCCATTTAACTTATATCTTTTTGGAATATCTACGAAGTCACTTCATAGGTATTAATTTTGTAACTTCTGTATATTATGTGACTTTTTCAACAGTCAAAGATGAGACTCTCTGCAAAAACAGTGTCTTTTGGCAAGAGGAAAAGTTGGAGAAGGGTGTTTGTGTTTTGTGCTTTGTGGTGGGGGCAAATTGGACTATCTAGCTTTGACTATCAGCAGAACTTGCTCTTTTCCTCCCTCTCCCCAGTATAGGTTAACTCTAATCTTAGCTTTGCACTGTGTTCCAGATGCGGCAGGCCAGAAGGCTGTCGAACCCTTGTATACAGAGGTATACATCAAGAACTGGTGAATGCAGCACGTATGTGGGCTCTCACGCAAACGTGCCTTCTTAGTAGAGGGCCCATACTTACTCACTACTTACAACTGATCATAGAAAGTTGAGTTAACCAAACTGCCTTTTGCAGTTATCATAACTGATTTTGTCAATACTAACGCAAACTATTTCACTGTAGTCATCAGGTTGGATATGTGTATTTTAAAAACCAAGATTAAAAAAATACAACTTTACTAATGGAAAGAGACATAAGCTAGCTTCTAAAAATTAATTTACTGAATTGCTGCAAGAGTTTCCATTTCTATACTTCATTTATTTTGAGACTTTAAAAAATACTACACTTAAGAGATGCACCTTTGTCCTAATAATATATGCAGACTCATGCATGCAAATGCATTGGATAAACTGTATATTACTATAGTTTGCATGGCATTTGAAATCTTTGTTGCAATTTAGCCATCAAATAGGGCTCTATAGTATTTTGGTAATTTGTAGCACTTTGTTTTCAAAGCCACTAGTATCATAAATGGACTCAATATATTAGGAACTAGATGGCAGTGCATTTAGAATGGTCATTTTTTTTTTTTGAGTTGGAGTCATATTTAAGGAGATCTTCAAATTTGATCTAGTTAGAAGCATATTGAAATTTGCAAGTGATCATTATTTCACTAGTTTAAAAAATTAAATAGGTATCCTTAACTGTTACCTTTAAAGTAAAATCTGAAACCGTATGAATATATGACATATTTAAAACTAAATAAATGAAATTAAAAAGTGAAAAGACTTTGCTGTTATTGGTTACAGTGAAATTCAGGGAAGCAAAAACTAAGTTTTGTCAGACTGACAGCAAAATGATATGTGAAAAATGTTGATTCCTGCTTATTAAGGAAATATGGCCTTTCATTGTTGTATCGGGCATTTTCATTTTTTTATCTTTCTGAAATATGCGGGATAATTTTTAGAGTTGATTGAGAAAAACTGTTAAAACAACAAAGCAGATAGGTTCCCTTTTAGACACTTCAGTTGCAATTGGAACACTGTATTTTAGTTGAGACTGGCTGAGTCTTCAAAGTGTCATAAGCTGCCAAATTCAGCTTTGGTGACAGAACTGGTTTCTTAGTAGAAATGGTTGTTGGCTGTCGTTGCTTTAAACTCACCCCTGAAAATGCATTGCTTTGGGAAGGAACTTGCTCATGTATGCTGCATGGCTCGTGCTTCTGCTTTGTGTGTGTGTGTGTGTGTGTGTGTGTGTGTGTGTGTGTGTTTGTGTGTGTGTTTTCAGAGAATCAAGCCTCTCACGGAGTTGCGCTCTCGTCCCTAGCGATTGACTGTGTCTGACCGCTTCTCCTCTCTCCAGGAGCAGCCCCACTGTCCTTCAGAACCCAAGCACACTTTCCGTCCTGCCAGCGCAGCAGCCACCGCCTCACATTCCACAGCCTCTCGCAGCAACTCTTTGGTCTCAAGCTTTTCCATGGAGAAGCGAGGATTTTACGACTCTCTTACCAAGGTCAAGCCAGGGAACTTCAAGATCCAGACTGTCTCTCCAAGAGAACCAGCTTCCAAAGTGACTGAACAAGCTTTGCTAAAACCTCAAAGTAAAAATGGCCCTCAGGAAAAAGATTGTGACCCAGTGGACTTGGATGATGTGAGCCTTCCGGTCAGTGACGTGTGAGAAGGAAGCATGTGGCCTTTGCCCTGCCTCGGCCATGTTCAGCTTCCTGACATGAGGCTTCTAGCCAAAGATGATAAGGGTGAAATGGTTTTTGATGTGTATATTATACTGCCTCTTAGATGTACTGTTTATAAGCTGGTAAACCAAGAATCTAGGGAGTGGCCAAACTAAATATAATTTCTTTAAAAAAGAAAAGGAAAAATCCCAAGTGTCTCAGTATCTGTCTGAAGATTTGTGTGTTTTCGTTTGGGTGGTAAAAATGTATGTGACTTTTCTTTTCCTGGTGACTTTGACAGTTTAAATGTTTAACAATTTAAACATTAAAAGTGCTTATTAATTATTTTGGTCATTTAAAAATGCTACTATGACTTCCTATTAAATGTTTGACATTCACACATTCTTATTGGTTAATATTTCTAAATGAAATATTGCCAGACTAAGATATCTAAACGTATGATGTCTGTGGTGCTGTAAAACTTATACTACAGTGTGGACTATTTTGAAATTATAACCATCTTTGATGCCCTGGATCTTGAGGTGAGGGTTGTAGATTGTACTAGGGTAGAAAAAAGGGGAAAATTAGAATTCAAACAACTATATCTTAGACATTTGTTTGAAAATGCTTAGTCACAACTTGGAGCAATGAGTGTTAAAAAAGTTATCTGGTGGGAAATTTTTGGGGAGATCTGATTTTTTTTTTTAATCAAGGTTTTTAAATAGTTTTTATTTCTCAATTTGGATCCGTGAAAGACCTCAAGTTTATATGTAAAGACATAACTGCCCTTAGTCATGAACTTGTTGTGGCCTCTACTTTTTGTCACTAATAACCTATTTCAAGTGCCTGTGTTTTTTCATCTTGTTTAGGAACATTTTGAGATTAATGTGCTTAAAAGTCCTACATGATTGGTTTTAAATATTGGAATAAAATTAATTTTTAGTAGCATAGTTTAATATGTTAAATAAGATAGCATCTTATGCTAGAGATACCAGGATGATGGTATTCTACTACCTGTGCAATATAAATGTTTTAAAAATTTAGTCATGGGGATTTCATAAATATAACAACCTTTCTAAAGAATCCTTAATTTCGTGTGTTGAATTACAGACCATTTTTGCGGTTCAGTCTTAAACGTTTGCTTTAAGAAAACATCTTGAATTTCACATGCTGCTATTTTATGGTATTTTGCCATTTTACAGTACTGTTTTGTTTTGAATTCATACATATCACCAAAAGTTTCTCCTTTTCATTTTCTAAGATGACTTCTTGTCTGAGACAGAGAAAGAGAAATTTCCTACTACAGTGGTCGAGTCCAGAGGTTAAGATATATTATACTAGAATTACATCTGTCTGAAAATCCATATGCATAAAGAATGCACCACTCAATCTTTTATTCATAAGCTAATATTTTTTAATAGTTCTATTTAGATTTTTTCTCTTTTGCAGCTACATTTGAAAATGATAGGATGAAAAGATTTTAAGTAGTTATCACTTTTTCTGTTGATATGTCTATTCTAATGACTCTTTTGAGAGTTCCTATTTCATGAACACACCTAAGAAATCTTGTATAGACACTTTGTGATATTCAAGAGGCCTAGTGCTGTTTTTTTTGGGGTACAGCTTTCACATTGCATGTTCATTTTAGCATATTTTGGTATTGGCTATTTGATATATTTCATGGTGGCAAAATATTAGTTCTATTTTGGGACTTTTTTATAGAACTGCCCTTATTCAGTAGAATAGTAAGTTGTTCTTGTGATTGTCAGGGTCTCCTAATATTTATCTCAGTTCTTTTATAAGTCTGGAAATTATTTAATTATTTTAAAATTACACTTTTCTTGTAAATATGTCACATCTGAAATGTCAAAAATTCCTTTGAATACCTTAATATTTGCTGCATTTTTTTCTGTATATATAACATGTCTTCTTTCAGAATGGGAATATATATGTGTGCCTCCCAATGTTTGCTGTTATGTTTGTTATCTTTATATGTCAAACTGGTTGAACACTGTAATACTCGAGAATAAACTGCTCAGAATTTATTCTGACTTATTTCTCACTTTGTTTGGTTTAACTCTTGTGTGAGCAAGTAAATAAAACTAGTATGGGAATGTGTTTGGTTAATTGACTAGAATTTACATTTTGAAGAACAAAGTAATTATTTGGTAATCTTTGGAAGAATAAGAAACTTCAGATCTGTGAATTCTTAAGGCATAGCTTCACATCAACTTGTATAAGGAAAGATGATTTTTTGAAAAAAAATAACTTACTTTGGTTAATTAAAAAATACGTGCTCAAAGGGAAAATTAAATATGTTCTGAGCATAGAAATCATCTGGGTTTATTATAATGCTTGATTATTGGTTAGATTGGGCATAATGAGTGCAGAGGGCATATTGATCTTCAGTTGGGTCATTGAGATACACTCATAAAAAACTCCATGTCAAGTGTCAGAGACTGCTTTGTGGAAATATTCTCTGAAGATAATAAATGTCCCATGTCTGCTGTAGTGTACAGTGTATATCCAGAGCCTGGTGCACAAGTAAAGCTCCAGTGCTTCTTGACTGAATGAGGACAGGGCATTAATATAGAATGTATGAACTTCACATGTTAGAGAAAAGAGTTTCCCTATTTACTTTGAAGTATAAATCATACTTTTGAAATTCTGGAATATTCTTTCTATAATGCAGCCAACAATGATTTTAGATGTCTTTTATTTATGTCCAGTCCATTGTCCTGTCCTGTTTTTTCTTGTATGTTCATAGAGTGTCTCCTTCCATCTATTCAAGTCCTGCTGGAACTTTTCTGGACCATCCTATTCCTGCCATTGCTCAGGCATCACAATGTACGTCTGGACCTGTAGCTTCTTCAAAAACGGAGGGACATCTTAAAGATCAACTAGGCCAAAACCCTGCTATCAATGCTAGTTGAAAGAAATTGAAACCCCAAGAAAGAAGAGGATTTACACTGACGTGTGTGGGGCAGGTTATCAACAAAGCTGGAGCTGCTGGCTTCTACTTGTGCTTTTTGGGAACATCATTAGGACCTTTACCTAGGACTTGGCTAGAGTAACTCAGCCAAATAAACCCAGTTGCTTCCTACTAGCCTGTGGACACTCTCCTCTCCCAAGTATATCCACTTAGTGTTCTACTCTTTTTCTCTCTCAATCTCTCTTTCTTCTAAGACCACTTAGAATATACTGTTTTCTTCATCTTAGGCCATCAGGTCTCTGTTTAGCCAAATGACTTGTGAGTCAAGCTGTGGAACAGCAGCATAACTACTTAGTATTTGTGTTCTAATTTGCCGTTTCTACATTGGAACACATTTGTCCTAGAATGCAGGGATCTTGATCTTGAGGTTTGGGTCATTGTGTTTCACCTGTTAGGTTTTCTATGGTTCTTATTACACCATGGCTTTTATTTTATGTTTGGTACCCCCATGTGTAATATGTTCAGTGCTTAAGGGGAATAGTTAATATTATAGTTAATAATAGTAGACAATAGTTAATATTTGGGAAGGACTTTGTTTCCAAGAACTTCTTTGGGCTTAGCAAGTGAGGTTTCAATTTTGTATCACATCCAGTCACTTTATTTTTCTAAATTGTGATATTTTCTTAATCAATACATGCCATTGCATGTATAACCCATGCTTTTGTGTCCACACCAGCCATGGAGATGATGATAGCCTGGGTAGCAATCTCAATTGCACTTGTCCGGGGTCTTCTTTCCTTGATAGTGACTGGTGTTCCAACCTCTGGTCCTCTCTTTCCCACTGGATCTTGGACACCTCATTAGTACCATCATGCTTATCTACTGCTACTCTTGCTGTTGATGTCACTCACCTTATTTAGATGTCTCTAACGAAGTAGCTAAGTTTTATGGAATCATAAGCTGACTTATGGGCACATTTTGTCCATTTTTGAAAAGATCTAAAAGCTTCTGACTATTAAACTCAGACTAACAATACACAGTTAAAGTAAAAATACTGCCTTTTACAGGAAAAGTTTTTTTCTGCCTTGGTGTCTCATTGGTCTGTTGCAGCGGCTGTCTTAGACCAGGAGTCCTGGGGTCTGGCTTCAGCTCCTCTTCAGCTAGCGTCTGTGTGCTTTGGAAATCCACTTTCTACATTATGTAAAAATGATGGAGTTGGATAAAAGATACATCTGTTTAGGGAATTTTTATCAACTGATGCAACTTAAATTTTTCCTCCTGAAAAGTATTCTCAATGTTTTTTGTCTTAAACCCAAAATGTGAAGGAAAACTTGTAACATTTTGCTTTAGCAAAAGATTCTTTCTTCAACTTTTCTTTTACTTTTAGTTGCAGTTCAGAAATTTTCTTTAAGTGGTGCCCAAGCCTTCATCAAAAGTTCTGTTAACAGTTGGCAAGACAAAAAATATTTATATCAAAAATACAAAGATGTAACAGCTTAGTACCAGATTTGGTATAACAGCTTAATACCAGGTCTTCTTTGGAAGCGTTTGTTAGTCCGTGTAGGATTTGTGTATGTTGTCTATTTTTTAGTGATTTATGAAAATTGTATTTTTCAAAACATCAGGTAAGGCACATATTGAAAATATTCCTGAATTGAGGTTAGCATTTGTAAATTTGAATGAAAAAAAAATCTACTATTTCTTTGTTTCTGATGTATTTAAGTCAGTTGCCTCTTACTGTGGTATATTTATGTGGTAATAGCGCCACCTTCCGGTTATGTCTTTGCTAAGTTTAAAATAATATACTGTCTGATTTTGTTTATTGCTTTCAGAAAATTAGAAAAGATATGTGATTGTCTAGGATAGTTTTGAAAGTAATATAAAATTTAAGCCAGTATTTACAGTGACTTTTAAACTAAAGTTTTTATTTGGAGATAGTTGCAGATTCACATATTGCAAGAAATAATATAGAACCCAGGCATTGTGGCTTATGCCTATAATCCCAGCTACTAGTGAGGCTGGAGGATCGCTTGAGCTCAGGAGTTTGAGATCAGCCTAGGCAAATAGGCTTCATCTCAAAAAAAAAAAAAAAATACAGAGATCTTATGTAACCTATACTCAGTTTTCCCCAATAACATCTTGAAAAACGGTTACACAATATTTTAACCAGGATATTGATACTGATACAGTCAAGATACAGAACAGTTTCATCATCACAAAGATCCCTCGTTGTTGTCCTTTTAAGTCATATTCATTTCCCAGTGGACAGGTTTGGAAATAGGCTAAAACATGTACCCAAAGTCACATTAGCCTAGAAATGTAATCCTGCTACTAAAGTTTGGGCTTTTAACCACTATGGTGTTACCGCCTCAGGAGGATTCTTGAAAATTGCTTCTTGTTTGTGTTGTATGACCTTCAGCTTACTATATGAGTTGAATTTTCATGCAATCTATTTTTGACATTTCTGGAACCCTACTGTTTCAGATGACAGATTTCTTTATACATACCTTTAAATTTGACACTTGAGAATCAATCATAGATAAATATCCTGAGCATAACCTCCCTGAAAGATTTCAAGCCCTGACATTTGACATATAAATAAGGTTACCAGAGTAGGTAAATAGTAAGAAAGACAACTAGATGAAAATGGTTTTAAGATGACAAATTCTTACATTGGAAATAGTTGTGGAGCCTGGTTATAAAGATGATCACTTGGTGTAGGCTGAGAGTGAGATGTGTTTTTATGTGAGGAAACTTGACATGATGAAGCCTGGGTCAAAGCAGCATCTTGAGTGTGCAGCATGCAGCACACAGGAGGCCTAAGAAGGTGATGGAGACATCCACAAGGAATTTGCCAAGGAAAGTATATAGTGTAATATGTGAGAAAATCTAGCATGGAGAAGTACAGTAGCATGGAAAACTCTATATCCAGAGGCCGAGGTGGCCCATGAAGAATGGCATGGATGAGAAGCATTGTGGTGGAGAGGGCCCTTGGAAGGTCCCAGAAGAGGAAAGCCTTCTAAGTAAAAGTTATGGGACACGACAAATTTGTAAATGTTGATTTGGGATTTGAAGGGTCCAAAATGGTGCATAAAGTTTAAATTGTTCTCTTTAAAGCTTAATTGCCTCTTTCTCCCTCCCCAACTATGGTCCTTATACCTCTCACACTGGTTTTTTTTTAGTGGGGTGGGGGGATGTGGAAAACTTTCCATGGTTAAGGAACTTGTAACACCTGCCTTTGTTTTTTTGCCTGTCTTTGGTACCTTCATGATATGAATGTAACCTATTCGCTATGGAAATGTATTTACTGTTATTCCCAAATAGCGGCCTTGGGTCCCAGTAACATCTGTTTCTTAACTTTTACATTATGCTCATAGTCTTCGTTCATGTTAACCCTCGAGCTATTTTTTCTTCCCGTTCTCTTTTTGCCTATCTATATTTTGAAGGTGGAAAATTTTCCAATGGATTTGATATGGCAAGTGAGAGGAAGGGAGCCCTTAAGGGTAGCAATAAGGTTTCTGGCCTGAACAACTAGAAGCCATGAACTGAGGTAGCAGAGACTGCAGGTAGAACAGGTTTGAGGGAAAAGATCGTGATTATAGTATTGAATGTGTTAGGTTTGAGATGTCTATTAGACATCCAAGTAAAATGTGAGAGGCAGTTGGATATACAAATTTGGAATTAAGATAAATAATTATTGAAAATAAAAATTGAGGCGTCTTCAACATATTAGATGCTATTTAAAGCCTTGAGACTGGATGCGATCACCATTAGAGAGGCTGGAGATTAAAGGAGAAAAGAGGACCACGGTATGAACTCAGAAGCACTTCCAGCTTTGGAAGTAGCCGTGGTGAATGAGACGGCATGACCACCCAGTCAGTAGGATATCAAGAGCAGGTAGTGTCTTGGAAGCCATGTGAAGAAAATGAATCGAGGAGGGAGTGATCAGATATGGTAAGTGCTGTTCCTAGGTCAAGTTAAGAGGCAGACTGAGCCGGGCTCCGTGGCTCAGCCTGTAATCCCACACCTTTGGGAGGCTGAGGTGAGTGGATTGCCTGAGCCCGCGGGTTCGAGACCCACCTGGGCGGCGAGACCTCATCTCTACAATAAATCAGAAAACCAGCCGGGTATGGTAGCGCACGCCTGTAGTTCCAGCTACTTGGAAGGCTGAGGCGGAAGGATCGCCGGAGCCCAGCGGGTCGAGGCTGTGGTGGTCGGGAGTGGCCATTGCACTCCAGTCTGGGCGATAGAGTGAGACTCCAACTCAAAAAAAAAAAAAAAAGAGGCAGACTGAGAGAGGCCTGTTGTATTTGGTGATGTGGGAATCACTGGTGATCTTGCAAGGAGTGGTGGGGACAAGTGAAACTCTTTTGAGGAGTTTTGCTGCAAGGGGAGCAAATGGGATGGGGACTTGTAGCAAAAACTGAGTCTTTCTTTTCTTCATAAGATAGCGGCTTATACTGGGCATGGTGAGTTAGGCCTGTGATCCCAGCACTGTTGGGAGGTGAAGACAGGAGGATTAATTGAGTCCAGGAGTTTGAGACCAGCCTAGGCAACATAGCAAGACCTAGTCTCTTAAAAAATAAAAATAAAAATTAGCTGGGCATGATGGCACATGCCTGTAGTCCCAGTTACTCAGGAGGCTGAGGCAGGAGGGTCACTTGAACCTAGAAGGTTGAGACTGCGGTGAGCCATGATTATGCCACTGCACTCCAGCCTCAGCAACAAAGTGAGACCTTGACCAAAAAAAAAAAAAAAAAAAAAAATGATAGCGACTTCTTTGTTAATGAGATGACCCGGTGGCAAAAGAAATATTGATGATGTAGGAGACAGGAGAATTGCTGGAAAAAGTCCTTGAGAGGAGATGGAAACTAGTGCACAGGTAGAAGGCTTCACTTTCTGCAAGGGCACAGGTGTTCATCTGTGGTAGGAAGGTACAGTGTGTGGGTGAAGCCACTGGGTTAGTGAGTAGATGTGGGTTAAGTCTCTGAAAGTCTATTTGCCTTAGTCTCAGTGAATTAGCAAACAGAATCCTCAACTGTAAGATGGGGAAGGAGGTGTGTGTGAGAGGCTTGAGGAAAGAACAGATGCAAAATTGTCTAAGACTGTGGAGAAGGGAGAATGGGCCAAGGATATTTAAGATATCCTGGATAGCACTGAGAGCCCCCTGAGTTCTGTGGATGTGAATTACAGTGTTAAATAACAGTGGCAATTGCAGCTATTTTTGTCATGCTTCTGAATTTAGTGGAAAGGCCTCTAGTGATTCCCTGAGATAGAAATATTTTACCACGGTAAAGAAATATCCAACGATTCATATTGTATTTTTTTAAAATGAAGAATGGTGGTTGAGTTTTGTCAAATATTTTCAATATCTTCAGAAATCATCCTTTTCCCTCTTTAGGTAATTAATTTGATGAAAAATATTAATCCAATATAATATTTAACTGTTATTACATTTCTGGAATAAATCTCATTTGGTCAAGATGTATTATTTTTTAAATATACTGCTTGATTCTGTGTGCTCTTATTACACTTGGGGTTTTTGCATAAATATAAGTGAATTAGTCTGTATTTTTCTTTTGTGTGGGTCTAGTTTTTGTAGGTTTTGTAATGTTATACTAGCTTCGTAGAAAAAACTTGGGAGGTTTCTTCTTTTAAGTTTTTCCAAAACAGCTTAAAGAGAATTGAAGTTAGGTCCTCTTTAAAAAGTTGGTGGACTTTCCTAAGAAGCCCTCTGGACCTGGTGCTTTTTTGAGGGTGTGCCTCTGACAACTTCCTCATTTCCTCTATGCAAATTGATGTTCTCTATCTTTTCTGGGGTCAATTTTGGTAATTATATTCCTAGAAAAGTCTACATTTTGTCTAAGTTTTCCAGTGAGTTTTCATATAGCTGAGCAAAATACATATGCCTTATTCAAAATGAAACACATTATTGCAGACTCTACTCTGTTTTTAACTCAAAATATACAACTACCATGAAAACTTTGTTTATATGGTGAGTTGTGACATTTGATTTTTACCTGGAAGCAATATGATCACAGACACATCACTAGAATAAAGTAGTACTCAGGTATAAGGAGGCCATCTAAATCAGTCATATGAGTCTTGTCTTTTAAATGTCAACAAAATTTTAATGTAAAATATAACAAAAACTAAAAAACACTGCTAAAAGAAAGAAGGCACAAATGGAAAAATATTCTATGCTCATGGATTAGATGCATCAATGTTACTAAGATGTCCATCCTACCCAAGGCAACCTACAGATTCAACACAATAACCATTAAATTACCAGCATTATTCTTCTCAGACCTGGAAACAATATAGAAATTTATATGGAAACAAAAAATGGCCATGAATAGCCAAAACAATTCTCAGCAAAAGAAAGTGGAAAGAATCACACTCCTGGACTTTAAACTTTATTATAAGGCTACATCAATCAAAACAGCCTGGGATTGGTACAAGAACAGGCATATAGACCAATGATGGAACAGGATAGAAATTCCTGAAACAAAACCTCAATTTCTGAACCAACTCATCTTCAACAAAGCCCCAACCAATAACCACTGGGGAGAGGAGATCCTGTTCAGTAAATGGTGCTGAGAAACCTTGTTTACCACTTGTAGAAGAATGAAATAGGATCCCTAGCTATCACCATACACAAAAATCAACTCTAAATGG
>NW_007257058.1:40692-42004 GCF_000164805.1 Carlito syrichta | reverse complement strand
ACCATGGCTATTACTGTACTAGATCTTATTCACTTTTTTCTTTTGTGAGACTAAGACCTTTGCAAGACAAGGATCTTCACTTGGTCTGACAAAGAACAGGCAATGGCTTTCTTTCCTCCTGATTTTAAAGTGAACACATTATTGTGGAACATCCATGCAAAACAAAAAGAAATGAAAAGAACTCACCATTCACCACCAAGATGTGACCTGTGTTGACATTTCAGTGGTTATACTTCCAAGTTTTTTACTGCCTGTGTATGTAAATAGCTTTATTTGTATGTGTGTGTGAAAATGTTCTATAGTCTGCAAACAAGCCAATACCACACATATCCCACACAAAACAAAAGTAAAAATCGCCTGACTTCTTACCACTTGCCTTTGTTCTGGATGTCTCTTTGTGCTTGCCTGCACATATACATAGGCAAACTTGCATATTTGGGACCATGTTGTACATGTTGTTTTGCAGATTTTTTTCCATGTATCAATATATTATGGACACCTTCACTTACAATAAATATGTATTGACACCACTATTTATTAAGGTTGAAACCTTAATATTTCCTGGTGTATATATGTTATAGAACCAAACGGAGGGCCATTCACCCAGTGTAGTGAAACCAGATATTCACACCAAGGTCTGCAGTGATAGAAAGAAAGGCTTTTTATTGGACTGCACCAAGCAAGGAGGATCAGGTAGTTTAAATGCTCAATTTTAACCTCCCTGATAGCTTGCAGGCAAGGATTTTTAAAGGCAAGGATAAATTTCAGGAAAGCAGGAGCGCCAGAAAAAAATCAGAAATCAATACATGGAGGTTACACATTGGTTAACGCTTAAAGCGGCAGGATATCTTGAAGTAGGGGCTTACAGGTTGTGAGTCGATTCAAAGATTTTTTGATTTGCATTTGGTTAAGAAGAAAAGTTTTGTTTAAAACTTTGGGGTCAGTAGAAAATGTTAACTGGCTAGGAAGGGAGTGAATTTCTCCAGGTCCCTCAGGAAGAAACTTAGATTAAAGGTCAGTTGCTAAAGGTCAGTCTTCATTTTCCCCTTGCCTGCGATCTATGTACCAGCTGATCCATTTGACTGGGATTCCTCAATGGGGGTCTGAACCTCTGAAAGACATGGGAATATGTCTGTCACATAAACCTCAGGGCATGTGTTAAGATGTTATTTTTATTTCTTTTTTTTTAATTGGAGTCTCATTCTGTCATCCAGGCAGGAGTGCAGTGGCACACTCACTGCCACCTCAGCATTGACCTACTGGGATACAGAGATCCTTCTGCCTCAGCCTTCCAAGTAGCCGGAACTACAGG